>NC_142805.1:0-181449 GCF_049724085.1 Artemia sp. Qi Xiang Cuo
CTATTGAGAGCAACCTTTCGGTGAATGTACTTTTTTTTTATCTCAACTACCTCCCTTAAGACTCTGATGAGACATTTAACAAGGGTAATAATGGAGGTGTTATCGAATAAAACAAAACGTTGCGGGTTGTCATACACATGCTGAGCCAAGGCGGAATCAAAAGTCTCAGGCCTTTGGCATAGCTCCATAGCTTTGTCGATTGAGGACCTGAATTCCAACAATCTCTCCCCCAATTACTGATGGGTTCTTCCAACATAGAAACAGCCACAAGAACATGGAACCCTATAAACACCACTGCCCAAAATAGGGCTCGTTTTATCTTTACCGCTGATAAAATAGTTCTGGATTTTATTAGAATTTTTGAACGTGACATTTAAGTTCTGTTTTTTAAGAATTCTTTGCAATTTGTCACCTAATTTCGGAAAATAGGGCAAAACAGTAAAAACTTTCTTATCACCCACTAAAGGGATGATATCCGTTGGAGGTTGTGGAACTGATGAATCTTTTTCTGCCTTTTTTTTGTCTTTTTTCTATGATGGATTCCAGTAACTTGATCCATTGCAAAACAAAATGTCCTTCAGATAATTTAATTCTGGGATTATATGAGCCTTTGAACAAATTCTTATGACACAATCAACTAAAGATATAACTACTCCTCTTTTTACGCAAGGAGAGTGGTTGGAAGAGAAATTCAAATACCTATCATTATGTGTAAGTTTTTTAGAAATCAAAAACTCAAGGTTGAGAGATCTATCGAAGATTAAGACGTCTAAAAAAGGCAGTTTATTATTATCTTCCAGTTCCTAGGTGAACTGAAGGTTGGAATCTAAACTATTAAGATGAAGTAAAAAAGGGTTAAGTTCTATCTCTCCGTGATTCCACACAAGGACAACATCATCGAAAAACTGGCCCCGGAACCAGTGTTTCAGAAGAAAAGTATTCAAAGTAGAGTTTTCATTAAATTCCATGTACAAAGTGGCTAAACAAGGTGAATGGCTCGTACCCATTGGGAAGCCCGTTATTTGGGTGAAAAATTGATTATTGTACCACAAATATAAGGAATATTTATTGCAAAGGCGAACAAGTTACATAATGTTTCAATATATTATGTTTTGTAATCCATCCGGTCAATTTTATCTTCTAGTTTCTTTTGAAGAGCAAATTCACATTTTTTTATATCACACGATGTATACATCGAAATGGCATCAAAACTGGCCAAAATTGTGTCTTTTTTTATATCAAGGTTTTTAAATTTTTCCACAAGGTGTACTGAATTTTTAATGTAAGAAGCTTGCGTTGACATAAGAGGATGGAAAATTGTGGATAACCATTTTCCAAGTCTGGAAGCTGGCGAACTATAAGAGGCCACAATTGGGCGCTGAAGAGCTCCATCTTTGTGAATTTTTGGTAAACCAATGAAATAAGGATCAAAACAATCTTTAGGGTAAAACATTTTGTACATTTGGAGAGTAACGAGTCTTTCTTATTGTAAAATTTCCCGCTCTTTTAGTACTTCACGGGTGAATTTGTCGGTGGGTTCATAGAATTCTTCGTATCCAGTGTGGAGGCGGGCATTTTTGGGTCAAGAGCTATTGTGTAAAATCCAGATGTACTTCGAGGGGAGTTTTTTAATAATCTTCTTGACTTCACTCCTTATTCCTCTAATTAAAAAATTCGGGAAACAAAAATTCTGGGAAATTTAACAAAAGACCCAGACATCATTACCACCAGGGATGACAAAGGGAATAAAATTATCCTTGATAAAGTCTCATATAACAAAAAAGTTACGGATATTTTGTCCGACACTCACACTTATAAACGTATAGAGTCAGACCCCACCGACAAATTCACCCGTGAAGTACGAAAAGAGCTGGGAATTTTACAAAAAGAAAGACTCGTTACTCCACAAATGCACAAAATGTTTAACCCTAAAGGGTGCTCCACTCCTAAAATCTATGGTCTCCCAAAAATTCACAAAGATGGAGTTCCTCTGCGCCCAATTGTGGCGTCTTATAGTTCGCCAGCTTCCAGACTGTTTTCAAGCTTCTGGAAAATGGTTATCCACAATTTTTCGTCCTCTTATGTCGACGCAAGCTTCTTACATTAAAATTCAGTACACCTTGTGGAAAAATTAAAAAGCCTTGATATAAAAAAGACACAATTTTGGCCAGTTTTGATGCCATTTCGATGAATACATCGTGTGATATAAAAAAATGTGAACTTGCTCTTCAAAAAAAACTAGAAGATAATATTGACCGGATGGATTACAAAACATAATAAATTGAAACCATTATGCGACTTGTTCGCCTTTGCAATAGATATTCCTTATATTTTCGGTACAACAATCAATTTTTCACCCAAATGGCCTCCCAATGGGTACAAGCCTTTCACCTTTTTTGGCCACTTTTTACATGGAATTTACTGAAACCTCCGCTTTGAATACTTTTCCTCTGAAACACCGGTTCTGGGGCCGGTTTGTCGATGATGTTATCTCTGTGTTGAATCACGGAGAGATAGAACTTAACGATTTTTTACTTCATCTTAATAGTTTCGATTCCAACCTTCAGTTCACCTTATAAGACTGAGGCCTATAAGACTCAGGGTTATTTTTGGGTTTATTTTTCTTTAGGATTGGTAGGAGGGACGAACATTTCCAGATATTAGGGAATATAGATGAAGCCCAAGCATGATTATAACAATTTAGAAGTTCCTGTTTATAAGAAGGGGTGATATTCTTTATCCATGCAGGGTTTATATTCTCGTAACTGGCACTAGTTTAGGTCCTAACATAATGTATTTCATTATTCATTTCCTGGATTGAAAATGGGCTGGTTATATACTTGGATCCTGGGTGAGGTTGGTATCTTGGGTTCACAGGAATTGGGGGCATTTTGCTACAATTATTTGATGTTAGCTTATTAACAAAAAGAGTGGCAAATAGCTTAGCTTTTTCATTATCATTGTCATAATGGGTATTATTATGTATAAGCTCATACAGGAGTAGGTTGGGGGAAGTCTTTTTCCAACAGATGTGGCTTATCACTTTATGTATAATTGACTCATGTCTTTCTCTGGAGAGATTATTTGCAAAATTATTCCAGTAGTTATATTTAGCATTTATTATGGTCCTTTTTAGATTAGATTCTGCTTGTAATTTTTTTATAAATGTAGTAGGTGATGGGTTTTTTTAAGAATGTTCTCCTAGCTAATTTTGTTGTTTTCCATTTATTTTGGCACTCATTTGTCCACCATGCTTTGGGAATATGTTTAGGGAAGGTTTTCCTGGGTGTTGTCCTGGGGATAGCATGATTAGCTGTATTTATTAGTAAAGATGGCAAAACTTCAGTAAATGTGTCAGCTGTTGCGTTTGAAATACATGAATTTTGGTTTGTAATTTCATCATTTAGCTTGTTTTTGAATATAGGCCAATTTGCTTTAGTAATGATATATTTAGAGGTATGTGATAAGGTTACAGCAGGTTCGTTTAGGGAGCAAACTATGGCAAAGTGGTCAGTACAAAGACTATCAATTTTATTTATATAAATTTTATTCAAAATATTTAAAGACACAATTTGTAGGTCAATTGTAGAGAAACTGCCATTTTTGGGGTTGAAATATGTATTCAGGTTTGGGGGGGTAGCAACAGCTAGTTCATTATTGTTTGAAATCATACGCTCAATGAACTTACCAGATTTATTTGCTGGTTTATTTCCCCACAAAAGGCTATGGGCATTAAAGTCTCCACAAATAATGATATTTTTCAACATATTAGAATTATTTATATAGGCCTACCTGAAGAAATCCATGGCATCTGTAGTTTGGCCATTAGGGTTATAAAAGCTTCATATGTAAGTTTTTGTATTATTCAGCCAAACACTGATACCAATTGCATCTACATCATTTACAAAATCTGGAAAGTTGATACCACAGAATTTTATATTATTTTTAACTATTAAAGGTACTCCACCTCCTTTTCTCTCTGGTGATCTATCCTTTCTCAGGAGTGTATCCCAGAGACTGAATTTGTTGATTTTGGGTTAAATGAGTTTCCTGGAGGCAAGCAATATTGATGGAATTATTATTCAAAAAATATATTAGTTCATTTAACTTATTTTCTGTAAGTGATCTTACATTCCACTGGAGTATTGATAGGTGTTGTGTTCTTGATTTATTTTTCATTTGATTGTGTATCAATGTTGAGCTTTGTTAATAGTAAAGCAAGGTCTTTTTTTGCTTGAATGAGCATATGATTAGGGATATAGATTTTTAACAATTCTTCAATGAGTTTTGTTTTCTGTTGTTGTTGTATATTCATCGCATGAACTGCATTGCAGTTTAGAATGAATAAGCATGTATTTGGGGGTTGCATGTTTGGTTGTGCATCCAGTTTGTCAGTTAAGGGATTGATTCCTGGTAGTGTTTTTGGTTTTTTCTCGTTGGGAGAGGGTACCAGGCCGACCTCATCTCACTAGGCACGGAGGCGAGTTGGCTTGGTGATTCTTTTTTATTGAGATATGAGCTGGGGATATTAATGGGTGGTGTTTCGCAAGGGGCACTTGGTGCTTTGGGAGTTTTTGACTTGGGGGTTTTATTTGATTTCAATATAAGTTTTATTTGGTATGATTGGGCAGCATTTGCTTCCATAGCAGCAAAAGGGTATGGAATGTCCTTTTCTGTTGCTTTTTAGACCGTTAGTGGTGTTTTCTTATTTGCAAAGTATCGTGATTTATACGTGGATTCATATAAGCCTTTACAATTAATACCAGTAGGCTGAGTGCTGTTGGAAGTCCTCAACTCTTTAGGATGGGAGCCTTTACGGTTACTACAGGGTAGGAGAATCCAATTGCATTTATTTGTTGTGTGTCCCAGTTTCAGACACTTCTGACACTGGATAGGCTTTGGCTTGTATTCCTTGTGCGGTTTGATTTGCCCAAATAGGAATATCTTTTCGGGGATATTAATTTTTTCCTTCAGTGTAAATAAGAAAGATCTACCTGTTTTTAATCCATTAGAGTTGGGTTTACCCAGTTGAGTGACATCTTCTACAGGGATTGTGCTACCAGCCCTATCTGAGAGCCCTTCTTTTAACTCCGGAATTGGTATTTCTAGGGGAACATTATATACTACTATTTCTGTTGGGGATTGTTTTGGGTTCCATTCAGATGAATTAATTGGGGTATTCAGAAGAGATTTTAGATTAAGTATTATATCTGCTGATTTCTGATCTTGGACAGCTATTTGCAAAGATCCATCATGGTGAATGTTAAAAGAAAACATTGATTTTAACATTTTGAAAATTGCAACCCTTATTGTAGTAATCTTTGTTATTTCAAAGGGGGTATTAGGATTAGTTTTGGGGTAAATGCCTAAGTTTTGGGAAGGAGAAACTTGGACAGGGGGAGGGGAAATACTTTTGATTGGGTACGTTTTTTTCCTTTTTTTTGGAGCTCCTATAAAGGACCACTTGAAATCCGTTATCATCTATGGTGACATTAGCTCCAACACTGATCATTGTCCTATTCTCAGAATTTGAGCTTTCATATGAGCTTTGTGATAGAGCTTGACCAGCCAAGATGGCGCAAAAATGGATAAATTTCATTAGTATTTAGGGTTGGATCCGGAGGACTTTTTTTAGGGGGAGTTCTTTGCATTGCCTATTGAAAAAAGCTTTAAGCTAAACAGGAAAATATAGTAATATGATACAAGACTGTCTGTACTCTACTGTGGAGAAAACTTCACCATCCACAAAAAAAAACACCACAGTTTGGCCCCGAGGAGGATTTTGAGCACGATTGTTCGGTACAACTACTGATAAATCGAGACAATAATTCACAAGAAATTTATTTTTAAATTTCTTAAAATGTTTCTGTTGTTATGTCATAAATCATAATAACTCCCTTTCTTAGACGTCTTAATCTTCAATAAATCTCTCAGCCTTGAATTTTCGATTTATAGAAAACTTACACATAATGATAGGTATTTGCATTTCTCTTCCAACCACCCTCCTTGTGTAAAAAGAGGAGTAGTTATATCTTTAGTTGATTGTGTCATAAGAATTTGTTCAAAGGCTCATATAATCCCAGAATTAAATTATCTGAAGGACATTTTGTTTTGCAATGGATCAAGTTACTGGAATCCATCATAGAAAAAAGACAAAAAAAAGGCAGAAAAAGATTCATCATCTCCACAACCTCCAACGGATATCATCCCTTTAGTGGATGATAAGAAAGTCTTTACTGTTTTACCCTATTTTCCCAAATTAGGTGACAAATTTCAAAGAATTCTTAAAAAACATAACTTAAATGCCACCTTCAAAAATTCTAATAAAATCCAGAACTATTTTAGTAGTGGTAAAGATGACATGAACCTTCTTTTGTGCAGTGGTTTTAACAGAATTTGATGATCTTGAGTTTGATTCTATGTTGGAAGAAACTACCAGTACGTCAGGAAGAGACTGCGGGAACGCAGGGGCTCAGTCGACAAAGCAATGGTGCTACGTTAAATTACTGAGACTTTTGATTCCGCCTTGGCTCAGCGTGTGTATGACAACCCACACCATTTCGTTTTAATCGATAACACCTCCATTATTACCCCTGTTAAATGTCTCATCCAAGTTTTCAGGGAGGCAGTTGACATAAAAAAGTACATTCACCGAAAGGTTGCTCTCAATAGAGACACGGGAGAAACCTATTTAAGCCCCATTTATAATGAACTAATTAATTCTGATCGTTTTTACTTAAATATTTAAAAAAATCACATCTTCCAACCTAAATTAACCTGTGATGATATTTTACCTGGAAAACGTTTAGGTTTTCAAAATTCTCTGTATAAATTAAAAAATTGAATTCCCATTCAGTACTGTATTTTTTCATTCAGTTACCCTTTCACCGTTACATGGAGAGGTTCTTGAAATTTTAGTTGTGCCTTGTTTTAAGATTTGAAATTTTTTTATAGTATCCTTGGATTTGTATTAATAATTTTAATGTTAAATAATTTTAAAATGCAAATAATTTTAATTATCTTGCACTGAGGACGGTCAAGCGGAGGTCTTGACCGAAATATTTGCATTTTAGTCCATATTTTTCACTGGCTTGTATAATCTTCGTTTTCCTCTTTTTTTACTATTGTTTCGTTTTATCATGATTAGCCAGTGTGGTCTCAGAAATTATTTATTTATTCCATTCATACTGAACAAAATCTATGAAATGATTTACTGTTAAGCCAAAAATACCAACTCAATAATAGTGACTTACACAAGCTTAAGAACAAGCTTGTATTTTCAGACCCATGATTAAACAGCAGCACTATATTGGAATCCAAATGACAGAATCAGTTTTTTTTCGATTTTTATATAGGTTGCTAATAGTTGCGTAGCAGGGCTAGCATTAGAAGAACAGAAAAAGAGCAAAGGAATTGGAATAGCCTCAGTCCATGTGTTCAGAGCCACATCAAACTTGCAGAGCAAGCCTTATCCATGTTACAGGGAGTCAAACTCACACCTGATCAAGCCACTATTCAGAATCATGGTTATATTCTGACTATTTCGTAATCACAAATACGGATTGAAAGGGCTTGGCTTGATGGAAAAATTGCCAAACTCTTTTTCTACTTTGTATTGTACATTAGGGTAACGAGTACAAAACACACTTATTTCGTCCCTACTCATCTTTACTTCTCTCAATATTTTATACTCTTCTAGTAATTTCTCTTGAATCCTACTTCCCAGTCCAGTGTCAAATCCGGGTTGCCATCAGTAGTTCCTAAATGCGGCAAAAAAATTTTATATCTTTTTTTTTTGTCCTCGATTTGAAAGACTACCTCTGACAAAAAGTGTCAGAGGTAGCGGTAAAGAGAAAGAATTCGGCCAAGGCGTTAATGCAAATTGCTAAAACAGGCAAATAGAATGGCAATTAGGCGAATATTCTAGGTTTAGGCACACATTAAAGCTTTTTAGATGGTTCCTTGCTCTTATAAAGGGCTGAACGCATAACAATACAGGACTAGAAGTATCTAACACTTTATTTTTATAAGTACAAGCGTTCAATTATGAAGAACAAATCCCCAATACACAGGCTCAGATTTACCCATAGATCAACTAGGCCCGGGCCTTGGGGCGCAATAAATTATCACTAAGTGATTTTTTTCTTAACAAAAACTGGACTGATGTAATTTATCGTCAAAGTGCCAGGTGCACTCCACTGCCGCACTGCCTGTTTACAGAAGAGATTTTAAAACAACACAGGAGTTCCGTTGCCACTCATAAACTGTTAAATGTTTCCCAAGAAGGGTAGGCGAAAGTTTAGAAGTAAGTTCAGCTTCTATTCAGTGCTTCTACTATCCCTGAACTTTCGGGATTCCCCCAAAAATCTCGCAAAAACGGAGCGTCAAAAACGCTTGGGCCTAGAAGCGTCAAAACTTTAAATCTGGCCCTGCCAATAAAACGAGGAGTTAGGTTTAAAAAAGTATAAAGAAGGGGAAATGATGTCTATAATCTTACCTGATTATAGGTACAATTGCGTTTGCCACATTTGCCACACTTGAGCAGATCTGTTTTGGTTCCTTCAACAACGGCCAATTGAGAGTCTTCTATGCCTTCCTTGACAAATTTGTCGCGCAGAGCTTTCATCTCAACTGACGCCATTTCCTATAAATATAATATAAGTCTATTGAAGAACACGGAGAAATCAAGGATAAAAAGTAATTAAAACAAGGTTTTTTATATGACAATTAATAGTTTTCCATGACTAAAGTGATGTACCAGTTAACAACGACATCAGGTATATAAGTCTTGTCGAAATAAAAAGACTTTGGGAGGGGGACACAAACATATCACATTGATTCTTTTAACACATCCATATTCTCTTTGCCAGACAACATATTTGAGAATTGTCAAATGCATTCAGCAATACTATCTCTTGGATTTATATTAGTTTATTTTATACATATATACAAACATCATACAGCACCTACCCCGAAAACCCTAATGGGCTTGTTGGCACCAGTCTTTTCTGCTCAACTGCTAATAAAGTATTAGAGCATCTCGTCTTTTTTACAAAATTAATATATAAATAATAGACGTTCTAGTTACATAAAGCCCATTATCCTTACATATAATTGCTACATAAAAGACAAAACACCAGTATCATTCCAAATATCATTACTAATCCCTTCGCTTCAGTCTTGAAGGGATGGTCAGCGTTTACCGTCCCCCGGAAAATACATCTCTGCTGAAAGGAAATTATTCCCCAAAATGTTATCCCAACTGAATCCCCCCCCCCCCTGCAGAAAACCCCCGCGAAAAAAGTCCGTATGTTTCCCAATAACAAAAATTATCTGTAAGCAACGGACAAATTACTAAAAAGCCACTTAAATTTCTAAAATGGGAGAATTTTCTGGGGGGGGGGGGAGTATTTTCTGCGCGAGGGTTATTTTCAGGTGGGAAGGGCCTAAACGCCTAGAAAAATTGAAGGGTAACAGACTATTTAAATTCTTATTTTAGATTGGAATTATTACCCCTACAGAAGGGGCAAAATTTCTAGTAATGAAAGACGTTCTAGTTGTACTCGTAAATGGGTGTACAAGATTTTAGACTCCTCGTGCATCAAGACTAGGAGAGAGAAAGGGAGAAATATATCCTACAGAGCTATTGCTGGTGCATATGGCGCAAAATAAACGTCCCAGTTGCTAAGTCAGGAGTACGAAGGTCACTATTAATGGAGAAACGTTTGCAAAAGAAGAGGGCAGATTACTCAAATACTTATGTGTGAAAATATAAAACTGCTATCTATTTTTTTCTTTTAGTTTGCTACATAATATTTTTCCTAAGTTTTTAAAATATCTAGAAGCTGATTTTCAATGTGAAATTCATTAATACCATGGAGAATCGAAACTTTAAGAGACATAAAGTTTAACGGCTTTATTTGAACCCTTTATATTACTTGTAACATGACAAAAATCCACTTAACCATTTAGAGCAACTGTAACAAATATGGGTATATCGTATATGGGTAAAATAGCAAAACAAAGCAATGGAACAGTTTTGTGACCAGAGGGAGGAGTTTTTGAAGT
Organism: Artemia sp. Qi Xiang Cuo; assembly: GCF_049724085.1. Taxonomy (NCBI): domain Eukaryota; kingdom Metazoa; phylum Arthropoda; class Branchiopoda; order Anostraca; family Artemiidae; genus Artemia; species Artemia sp. Qi Xiang Cuo. Next base: position 10,069 of record NC_142805.1, read on the forward strand.
TTTTGACACCAGATTTTTCACAAGGCGAAGCACTCCCAGAGATTCTGGCAATTTCAACGCAATAATATTTGAATATACTTTTCATGATAGACTTTCAGCTACCAAAAACCCAAGATACTTCGTCATCTTTACTTTCTTTATTTTTCTATTCACTGTTAAATCTATATTGATTACAATTCTGGAAATCCAAGAGAAAAAAATGCAATTAGTTTTAGTATAATTTCATGTCAAGATGTCGAAACCTGTCCACTCAATAAACTCGTTTAATGCCTTTTATCATTTCAGAAAAAATTATATCAACTGATGGTACAGCAACAATTAAAAGTATATCACTTGAAAAAAGGATTATACCAGCATAAGACAAGTAATAATTAATCTAATAAATAAAAACTAAAACTAAAAGAGGACCTAGTATAGACCCATGTGGTACCCCGCAGGTTACCAAATTAGCTGCAGAAGTTGATTAACTAACCGAGTTCGTCCTTAATTGTTTTGTTCTAAAGCACTGAGGAACTGTTCTAAAGAGGGCCTAGTATATATCCCTGTGGTACTCCACAAGCTACCTCCCTAATTTCAGAAGTTGACTAGCTACCTGACTTTGTCCTCAATTGTTTTGAAATGAGACACTGAAGCACTGTTGTAAAGACGACCTAGTATAGACCCCTGCGGTACTCCGCAGGTTATCTCACTAGATGCAATAGTTGACTAGCTACCCGGCTTTGTCCTTAATTGTTCTGTTCAAAAGCAGTGAGTCTAACATTATAAAAAAAACACATTTGACTGATACGCTATTATATTGTTAAAATTTTCTAGTGATGATAATAATAAATGAGGAAAAATAAAATATCCCCAGAAAAATAACAAAGGTGTTTTAGTGTTGGACATAGAATAGGAATCACTCCCTCAAATTTTGATGCTTATTATTACCTCAACGAAACTTATTATCTATAATGTTATTGTTAACTACTGTATCAAGCTAAATAATGAACACCACTGGTCATCATAATCATACAATATAGTCCTTGTTCGAATTTCAACAGAACATGGAACATATCCAGTATATCTTACAAAGACACATCATGTCCCTTGCATATTCTAAATCAGTGGTTCTCAACCTTATTGAGACACTGTACCCCTTTTTACCCACAAAACATTTTAGGTACCGCTTCTCAGTTACCGATACTAAGTAAACTATAGCTAAAATATATATAAAATTGCCAGTTCTAGAGTGAAAAAGTTGTTTTATTTTTTTGTTGGCTACCCGCGTACCCACTAAAAATTCTTGAGTATCCCCAAGGGGTACACATACCACAGTTTGAGAACCACTGTTTTAAATAAAGAAAGTTTCACAGCAGGTGCCATCTGTAACTTGGATGTTACCCCCCCCCCCCCCCCTGCCGCATCAAGAAGAATTTGCACTTTATTCTGGTAAAAAAACTCAACAGTGGCTATTTACACAATACTAGCTCCAAAAAAATCGTGAATTACATGCAGAGCCGTATCCGGAATTTTGTTCTGAAGGGGGGGGGGGTATTATTTTTACCCCCCCCCCCCCCTGAAAACGGCCTTGATTACTTGGGGATTTACAGGAGGGTTGAAACTACTGCTTGAGGCATTTTCCAATTTTTTTTCCCCCAGCAAAAAGCTTATTTGTGCTAAGCGGATCCTAGATAAGTAACTGTTATTAGGTCGTTAATTTCAAAGCTACTCCGTCCCCCTCTCCCGTTGAAAAGGGATAACTCTTCAGTGGACAACGCTAAAAATCGGACTTCAACCATTCAAGCAAGTATACTTCACCTTAAGCCAGATTAAAGCAAAAAGAAGCTTCTTTCTCCATTGATTTGTTTTTAATAATATTAACCTGTAAAGGACACCCTAGACGGTCAATCATTTTGATCAAAAGCTTCCGTCAATCAATTGATTAAAGCATGATTAACCGTCTAGGAACCTGTTTAACGCTTGAGTCAAGCGTTGACGGTGATTGATAGAAAGTTTGAATGACTCAATCGGTTCCTAGACGGTCAATCATGCTTTAATCAATCGATTGACGGAAGCTTTTGGTCAAAATGATTGACCTTAACGTGTTACGTGGAACAGTTCGTATATTACTTAAGCATGACAAAACTTCGTTTGAAGAAAAAAAACAAAGAATTTTCCAATCACAGGATGCACCGATTTGTCAATTCAGTTTGCTTTTCAATTACTCCAACTTGTGAAAAATAGTAAATAAAAATTGTTGATGTTACCTCTGGAGTCATTTTCGATAACTTAGAAGCGGAGACAGCTCCAGTAAGAACGTTCAATCGAAGCATGTTATTACTTTTCAAGTTCATAATCCGACTTCGTATTTTGTTCTTATATTTCTCGTTTGTACACTTGAAATCACCATGAATGGCGTCTTCAATCTGTTCTGCTACTAAACCAGGGTCATTGCTTCCATCAGGCATTTCTAAAAAACAAAGTCTTTTTTCTACAATGGTACTTACAAACGGACACTATTATGTTCAGTGTTACAGGTGCATCCTCCCCCGGAACGCACCCCCTAACCCACTTACCAAAAGACAGAACAAGAAGGAACCAGTTAATTGCCGCAGAACGCGGTATCAGCATTCTTTTATTCCCCGTTTCACTACTCTTTTTAGCAGCATTCTTTTATTCCCCGTTTCACTGCTCTTTTTAACAGTATAAAGTAATTTAGTTTGTTTTTGTGTGATTTTTATGTACCTTGTAAACAGCTCAGTTTTAGCGCTTCTTAGTTCTGTGTCGAGTATGTCAATAAAAATGTCTACCCTGGCCGGCCATTTAGAGCTGGGTCGACTCTGGCTGAGCTTACAGAGTCACACCACTGACCCTCGTCCCAAACCAGATAACTGGATACACTAGGATTCGAACCCTCACCCTCTCAGACAAAGAATCCTAAATCCAGTGCCCCAATCCACTCGGCTAGGACTGCCTTTTTTTTTTACCCTGGCTGGCATTCATTAGCTAAATATGGGTTCGTACAAGCTTCAGAGCCTGTGCTTGGTATAGGGTATCACTTTAAAGCTTCTGTCAGTTACCACCACTTTTGCTGATAAAAGGAGTCATTGGCCTTTCTTCATCTTTTAAAGCAAAGCCGTCTCTGCAGAAGTTAAACTGTAAAATATCCTTTTTGAAACAACAAACAAATGCCAGGTGTAAAATAAACAAAAAAACTTCAGCATGAAGTTTTAAACAAACCTGATAATAATAAAGCCATAACTAATCACAAACAATAATAGGAAGGTGTTGTGAACAACTTCACTGACCTTTCTGTGGCACATTCACCTTTGCTGAGATAAGGCTGTTTTTCTTCTTTTAAAGCAAAGCTGCGCTAGAAAAAGATGGACTAACCTGGGATTGTTGTGATACTCCACTATTATTAGAAATCTTTGAACAGAACCGATAATAATAACAATGCTAAGAGCCAATGTCACATAATAATAGGGATGTGCCGTAAATATTTTCTAAGATAATCAGGCTACCTCAATGCGTATAAAGTAGTAATTGTTTAGCAGTATTAGTAGTAGTAGCAGCAAGTTATATTTATCAGATATAACGGAAGATTTTATCACGAATAAAATCCATTTTTCTGAAATGCGGTTTTTAACAGCCTATAAGGTACTTGCGCATTTTTCACCGGCTTGTCAACATAATTCTACACAGCCGATCATCCGGCATATGATAAACGCATTAGCGACAGACTTCGACGAAAACCTATCTAAAAAAAAATCGTATTTGTACGGAAATACAGGTTGTGACCTTAGAGTACTACCGATACTTAAAATACAACACGCTCAAAAGCATTGCTATATATATATATAAATAAGTGATGTGTTCTATCCTTTACTCATAGCTACTACTAACAGAAAGTAAACAGGGATTTTTCGGAGGAGGGCAATAGTAAATGGTTTTCGGGGGGGGGGGGGGGATAATGAAACACAAAAAAACTTTATTTGATAAATTGAATAAGAAATGTCCATAAATTTACGATTTTTTGTGGGGACGGAGGTGACCCTGAGCTCCCCTCTTATGCGCACGTCCCTGGCTGTCGCATAGCCCTACGCAGCCCTTAGGAGGGTGCCAGCTAACTTACTCTACCACACAATAAATTAAAGCATATATTAAATTAGATTTCCGAGCTATTAGCAAGTGATGCTAGCAAAGAACAATGCTAGAACCAAACTAAAGTAAAGCAAAGTATAGCAAACTAATGCTAGAACCAAACTAAAACTAATGTAAAAGTAAAGTAAAGCAAAATAATGCTGGAACATAAGTAAAGTAAAAGTAAAGCAAATTACTACTACTACTACTACTAACAACTCACCACAGCACCAAGCCACCTGAGGCCAACAAAGCTACATACACTCCTCCTCCACCCCAATCTATTCAAAGTCTTCCTTTTTACACCCGCCCATGAAGTTCCAATTTCCTTTAAATCTTTCTTTATGACGTCCTCCCACCCCAGACGAGGACGAACCGCTTTCCTTTTAGCCCTAGACGGTTGGCCGAAAAGGACAATTTTCGGCAATCTATCATCCTTCATCCGCACAACGTGCCGTAGCCACCTCAATTTTTCTTTCATTATAGCCCTAGAGAGCGGTATTGAACCACATTTTTCGTACAGCCTATTGTTTGAAATACGGTCAGTCAGCCGCGTACCCAGAACAATCCTTAAGCAATTTCTCTGGAAAACATCTAGCAAATCTTTCTCCGCTTTTCGGAGCGTCCATGCTTCGGAGCCAAATTTGGCCAATGTCATTAATGTAGCTTCTAAAACTCTATTTTTTGTTTGCAGACTTATCATCCTATTCTTCCAAACTTTATAACTGTAAAAAAAAAAACCTGAGCCTTGGCTATGCTATTTTCATCATTTTCGCTACTCCCACCATCTTTACTAATAATACTACCAAGGTAAGTGAAGCTGCCCACCAGATCGAATTTTTCATTACCCAACGTCACCAATTCATCATCACCTATTCCTAGCCTCAGTGACTTAGTCATCTTAACATTAATTTTCAAACCTATTCTAGCACCCTGAACTCACAAAACCTCTAAAACTTCATTCATTTTACTCACACTTTCATCTAGGATGCTTAAGTCATCAGTATAATCTAAGTCCAGGAGATTTTTACCTCCCCATTTGATTCCGTGGTCTCCCATTGCCTTTCCTGTGCTCCTTAAGACAAAGTCCATCAAAATAATCAATATAAAGGGGGATAGAACACAACACTGCTTAACTCCTTGATTACTAAAGCTCCTCTATCAACAGAATCGAACGCTTGCTGATAATCTATAAAACTGAGGACCAAAGGTGTTTGAAAACTCAGGCACTTCTCAATTATTAGCCTAAGAGTGAAAATTTGGTCGACACATCCTCTACCTTTTCTAAGACCGCACTGTTCTTCTCTTAAAACTTTGTGTGCAGTATCTCTCAGTCTAAAAAGTATCATGTTACTTAGTAATTTACTACCTACAGAGACCAGATTAATGCCTTGATAATTACCACACTCACTTTTATCACCTTCCTTACAAAGTGGCTTAATTAAGGTTTTCCTAAAATCGTTAGGTACTTCCCCTTTTTCAAAAATCATATTCATAATCTTCAGTAACTTTTTTCTTACATCAGAGCCGCCATATTTAAGAAACTCATTTACCACACTATCAGCACCAGGAGCCCTATTATTTTTTTGTCCTTTTAGTACTGTCGCTAATTCCTCCTCACAAAACAAATCTTCCTTCACCTCCAAGGTATCACAAACTTTTTAATTTTCCTCTATATCCTTTCCTGTAACTCTATCTCGGTTAAGTAAATTCTCAAAATGTTCGACCCATCTCTCTTTAGCCTTTTCCTTATCGCTAATTGCGGCCCCATTCCTATCTTTAACTGGGCCAAGTCCGGGTTGACTACTCCCTCTCAATTTATTAACATGCCAGTACAATATTTTACTATCATGCCGTCTAGCTGCATCTTCCAGATCATCGGCAATTTTATCCATGGCCTCCACTTCACATCTCCCTAGTTCATATTTTAATGCTTGCTCCACTTTCTTTCCATTCCTTTTGTTTTTCTATGATCTATCACTCAGAAAATTCTTGTACAAGTCCTTTCTCCTTTCTGTTAAACATAAAGCTTTTTCACTAATATTCTTAGCTGCAGTTCTAACTTTCTTCCCTAAGACACCTTCATCAACTTCACAAATAATTTTTCTAAAATGATTCCGACCATTTTCCCCATTATCAAATTTTAAACTCTCAAGTTTAGTAATCAGCTGTTCCTGGAAAGTTTCTCTCAAATTCTCATCCTGGAGTCTACCAACATCATAACTTCCCGGGCGGTAGTTACCCTTCCGATATTTCAGCTTTAAATTAACCCTTGACACTACTAGATGGTGATCGTTACTTTTAACATCAATTACAGCACTCCTATATACCATAGTATATTGTATTGATCCTGCCAGTCTTCGGTATGCTACAACATTATCAATAAGGTTTGCTGTCTTACCATCACGTGAATACCATGTTAACTTATGAGCCATTTTATGACCAAACACCGTATTTGTTCTAACTAGATTATTAAACCGACAAAATTGCAAAAGTCTGTTTCCATTGCCGTTTTGTTTTCCTACACCAAGTTTACCTAGGCTAGGATACCATCTATCCATATTTCTATCGACCTGGGCGTTAAAATCTCCCAGTAATAACATCATATTTCTACTGGGACCCTGTCTATTTGCACCTGTAACTGTAAGTAAAATTCATCTGAGTCACTAGTATCTCCGTCAATCGGTTCTACAGGGGCGTATACTACAATAACTGATACCCTGAACTTTTTAGTCATAAAATGAGCAATTAGTATTCCATTATTAATACCTTCCCAGCCTAAACAAGACTTAGCAGCTTCCTTATTCATCATGAGCCCGACTACCTGTCTATGCACCCCATCCTTCCTGCCTGGTTAAACAAATTCTATATCACCTAATTTCATGCTTCCTACCCCTGGGATATGAGTTTCTGAAACTCCTAATAAATCCAGTTCGAATCGTCTGAATTCGTCAGTCAAAATGTCGATACGATAGTCATTTTTTAGCGTCGTAATATTCCAAGTTGCAAATTTTATGTTCTTTAAATCATTGAAATTATTTTCACCTCAGGAAAAGCAATGATTCTGGATACCAGTGCAGGACGGGGATACCATATCTTCTCAAGTCTACATCTAAGTGCTTAAGACGGCTTGGAAACGGACAGCGAGAAGTCCATGGGACCTCCACGAATGGAGGCTTTGTGCAATCCTGGGCCCATCTTGGTCCCAACCTGGTTTTCAGCACTTGGCGATGTTCTTCTATCAACAAGAGTCAAAATCCTGCACAGACAATTTCAAGCCAATTACCTCCGACTCATTATATATTCATACCTACAAATATTATCCTACAACGGGGAGGCAACCCATAGCAGATAAATTAGCTAGGAAGAGGTTTTTCAGCCTGAATACGCCCGTCAAAACAGACCAAGTCCAGAAGAATTGTCCATTAGTCAGAATCCAGAGAGAAAGCTGTGTCGTTTACTAGGCTATAATTTTCTCGAGTGGCGCCACTACTCAAGTGGGAATAGAGTTGACCGCAAGGTTCCCAGTCTTGCAGGTACCCCAAAAGGGTCGAGGCAGCCCTTTGCAGAGGCCGTTGTCCATAGATCTGGATCTTACACCCCGCCGCAGTTGTCCTCCTATAGAGGTTCCTCCGCGATGGTGTTCTGCATCAAAATGCAATTTAACCCATTACTGGAAGAAGGTTTGTAACTCATGGGACTTGTGGACAAACCAGTGGGCCCTCCTTCCTCATCCGCCTGTATTTAAGACCCCGGGCCAAAGACAAAAAAAATATGCTTCCAAGGATGATTAAACCACCCCACAGCCCCTGGGGCAAGGGCTGTAAGTTATGCAAGTTGCCCATTATTAATATATATGGTTTTTATGGAAGAGGTGGTCATATAAGCTTCAGAGGAGGCTCATTCGATGGGAAATCAAAAGTTCTAGTTCGTTTTATAGGAACCAAAAGTAATTAGTGGGCAACCCCCCCCCTCCCACTTCCTCCCAAATGCATCCAGTTCCATTTTAGAGTCATTTTGTTCAAAACAGTCCATAGGTCAAATAACTATGCCTCCAGGGGTGACGACCCTCCCCAGATTCTGGCGCAAGGGCTGTTTTTTTTTTTTTTTTTTTTTTTAAATCCTACCTCCTCTCCTTTCGGTGACCTTCAAAATTCATTTAAAAATATCTCATAATTTATCTAATGTTACCTACTCTTTTCTTAATAAAAAAACTTCTTCAAAAAATTCAATTTATTAAAATTATATAAAAATTGAGCAATCCGAAATATACCAGGGTATAAAAATAGAGGTATACTACATTTCAATTTTCTTATACCTTTTAGGTTCATCCGATATATCAGGCTGCCCTTCCCCCTTAGGGCACCCCTTCCATCGTTACCTTAAATTACACTTTTCATATCCTTTTTCATCAACCTCTTTCCCCCGACATATAATTCACTTTTACCCCCGTCCCCCAAAATACGAATATAAAAAAGACAAAAGAAGAAAAGAAAAAAAAGGTAAGAGTGAAATGAAATACTCCACCTTTACAAATAAATACCAGCAGGTAGAATCTTTCATTTCCTTCCTACTTCATTTCCTTTACCCTTATTACTCATCTTTCATTTCCCCTTTGGCTGCTCAATCCTGATTAAAACATTATCATTATTCTACTTTCAATACTTCTCGATTCTCTTTAAAACTTTATCTTTATCCTACTTTTAATACTTCTTTCTTAATCATTATTTTTATTCCTTTTTTAAATAACAACATTTCAAATTCAGACTATAAATTCTAACAAAACTTTTCCATTTTTTTACTCTCTTCTAAAAAAAAGCAACAAAAAAACCCTCACTTTTACCTTTACCTTCACTTTTCTTCTTTATGTTTGCCTTTCCTTATATCTACTAGCCTATCCCACTGAACGCTTACCTTTTTCAGGACCACTGTTGAGTTCGTATCTTTCAATTTCGCTTTCCAAACATTGTAGCTGAAATGTGTGAAATGTATGCCAAATCCTCGTGTTTCTTAGTTTGATTGATTTCCGTGCATAATTTTTATTCTACGAACTTTTCTGCGCTGACCAGTTCCTCATTTTCTTGTATTTCACTACCTAACAGTTGTTTCAATTCTTCTGATTCTGTTTTTACACTTGTGCATTGAAGAATTAAATGTTCAAGCGTTTCAATTTTATTTCCACACCTTCCGCACATTCCAGTCGACTTGGTGGGGTCTATCCTATGTTTTCTCTCTTCAGTTGGCAGTATTTTGTGAACTTGGAAAAACGCATGCTCTTTAACCTTCGGCGGTAAAAAACTAGAGTGTATCAGGTCGAACATTTTCTTCAGTTTTTCATCGTCAAGATCACTCGTCTCTAGAATTTTCACTGGAGGTATGTTTTCCTGCGAAATGAACCAATGTTTCATATCCGTTTTGTTGATTTTTTTTTCTATCAGGTTCTGCGATCCTTTTTTCCAGTAATTCTTTGACAGTTCCGAAATGTTTTTGTACCGAATTCGGGCAGTCACTCCTTTCATTTATCACCCATACGTTATACCAACTTTTCATAGGGGTTGTTTCTTCAAAATGCATTTCTTCGATAATTGTTTTATGTGAAGTTCTTTTATCTTGGCTTCTGTGTTAATTATTTGTAGGCCTCCTTTGCTTTTCATTAGAAACATATCTGTAAGTTTAAGCTTTGGAGGAGGTTTTCCGTACCAGATGAACTGATATATCATTGATTTTATTTTCTTATGGATGCCTTTTGTGGGGTTTGTTACTAAAGCGAAATACCATATCACTGGACAACAGTAAATATTAACGTACTGAGCTTTTTGAAATATTGTGAAGGCTCTTCCATAGCCGTAAACCAATGCCGACTGAAACTTCTGCAATGTTTTAGCCCAGTTTACTTTTTCCGTTTCTTTCCATGTTTTTCTCTATTGGATACTTAAAACCTTTATTTCATATTTCCTTTCTATCCCGCCAATAAACTGAGGTTCTTCTTCGCTTAAACACAGGACTTCGCATTTTTCTTTGTTCGAACTCTAGTTTGAACAAATCGCAGTACTTAGTTATACAATGCAGAGCTCGTAAATAATCCATGTCTGTTTCCGTGAAAGTCGTGAGGTCATCGACAAATCCTTCTATCTTTTGTTGGGTTCCTCCTATCTCGATTCCTTGTATCTCTTGCTCCAAATATCGCAACAAAGGGTCAATATATATTTCGAACAATAAAGAGCTTAATGGGTATCCCTGTCTCACTCCTATCTCTGCTTCAAAGCTATCGCTTTCCATATTACCTATCGCAATTGTCTGTTCTATTTTCTCCAAGGTCTTTTTTATCCATTCGATAAACTCTTTACAGAAACCGTATGCCACTAGCATAATAAATAGGATTGTTCTTCTTATTTTGTCAAATGCTTTTCAAATGTCAAAGCTTGTGATTCTGTATTTCCCTTTTTCCTTCTTTTTTTCCATCACGTGTATTACGTTTCGTATACAAAATTACTTTACGTTTCGTATGGCTCTCAGAACATCAGCTGTTTTCCGTCCATCTAATCCTCCTTTTTGTCGCTTACTTAGCAAATTAGCTAATACCTTTTTTAGTTGGTTTGCAAGGACTTTGGTGAGGATCCGATATTCGCAGTTCTTTAAATTTACAGGTTTCCAGTTCTTCAAGATTTCCTGACTTTGGTAGGAGCTTCATTGTTCCAATACATCTAATTTTTTCATCGGGGCTATTTAGCATCTCGTTGAACATTTCAGACAGAATCGGGGTTATTTCATTTGCATGATACTTATAAAATTCGCAAGGTATGCCGTGTCTGCTCGGTGAGTTGTTATCTTTCGTTTCCGATAATACTTTTTTTTATTTCTTCTGCAATGATTTCGCTTATTAGCATTTCATTATGTTCATCTGTTACTTTTGTTATATCAATATACTCAATAAATTCTGGTACCTTTTTTTGTTTTTTTTCGGTTTCTTCTTTTTCTTTCTTGAACACATTCTGGTAATAATCTGTTCATTAGTTTAATATATCTTTTTCGTTTTAAAAGATTTCCCTTTCTGATTTCTTATTCTTCTCATTTGTTGTTGGCTTATTTTTTTCTTCTCCCCGCATATGAGAGTTGTTGTTAACTGTTCGTTTTGAATATGTTCATCTATTTTAGTTCTTATTTTTATTGCTTCTGCCCGCTTATGCTCAACCTCTCTTATCTCTGATAGAGCCTCAAGATATTCCTTGTTTGAGTTTTTCCCTGCGTTTATTTCTTCTTTTAGCTGGTAAACTACTTTATATAGAAAGCTGACGTGTTTCTCTTCAAACCTTGCTGTATCACGAGAGATTTGTTGGGCCACTTTTATAATCGCTGGTTTACCTACACTTTCCCAATGTTTCGGAAGGCTACTTTTCTCGACAGTTTTCAGTACCTCTAATATCTTTTCTGTTGCGTTTGTGAATACTTTGTTTCTCATTACTTCAGTATTCATATTCCATGACAAATTTCTGAAAGAAGATTTTTTTCTCGTCGTTTCTCAATGTGGCAAACACAGCTTGATGGTCGGAGAACGGTACAATTTTGTTCTCGATTTTGTCTATTTGTGGAAGGATCTCACCTAACGTGTATATGCGGTCGAGTCTAGCTCCTCCTCCGTACGCCGTCCAGCTTATCCGAGTGAAACTCCTTGTATTCACTTTTTCTTTCCAAACGTCTAGAAAGCCTGCATCACGCACGAATCGTTTCAGTGACGAGCAAGTATTGTCACTTTGTACTACAGCATCTTGCCTATCTGTTATACAGTTAAAATCGCCAAGGAAAACTGTGTTTTCAATATCTTTAGGTATATATGGGGCTATATTTTCTTCGAAGAATACTTCTTGTAATTTTTTTTTTTGCGACGCAGATGGAGAATATAAGTTGACAGATTTGCACCGACCTTTATCACACCTAATAATTCTCCCGTCTGTATCGGTTCGAACGTCGTTTACACGGAGCTTTTCTTCATATATTATCGCCACGCTTCTTCCACCCGCATTGCAATTCGTAAAATACTTATATTCAGGCTCTAAACCTTTTAATTCGCTTGTTTCGTTCTCTTGTATATATACTAAGTCTATTGTTTCTTTTAGTAGATACCTTTTTAGTTTTACTTGTCTACTTTTTTGCTTTATTCCATTTACGTTCAAAGTTACGAATTTTTTGGAAGCTCTTGCTGATCTATCACCATGTCTTCTGCATTTTCTCTGGTTCTTGCTTTCTTGGTTTCTAATCCTTCTACCGACGAGAAAGACGTCTCAGCGTAATCGATTAGCTCCAATGCCTGGTTTGCCGAAGGGCTTTTGCTGCTCTGTAAGATTTCTTCCACACTATCGATCACACCTTCGATGCTTTCAAGTCGGTTCGAAAGTTCAGCCTGCCCTGTCTGTGATTCTGTTCTTTGGGATCTTTTGTTCCTTTTCATACCCCTAGTGAGTACTCCCGGTAGTGAGATACTCCTGCTGCGGGCCTCTTGGATCTCTTCATCTTCGCTATCAGCATCTTGTCCTTTTTTCTCCAGTTTCTTTTTTCTTTCTAGCACGTCCTTGTATTCACAGGTCGTTTTCCGCTTTTCCGATCTTTCGAATTCCTGTTTCATTTTCTCCATTTCGCGATCTATTTTTTCTTCCTGATTCTTACAAGCATTTGTCTTTTCCTGTCCAGTTTCTTTTTCTTTGGGTCTCAAGTTGGTTTGGTTTGCAGGTTGTTTTTCTGGCCGAACATTGCTTTGGCTACTAACTGTATTAGGGCCATTTGGTTCGGATTTTATGTTTCTTTGCAACCTCTGTGAGGAAAAAGGACACTGAGCTGCTAAATGTCCTGTTTCATCACAAACAATGCAAGTTTTGATTTGGCCATCTTACCATATCCGCATTCTCATTCTATTAACGAAAATGAAAGAAGGGATGTTCTTATCTACTCTCATGCTTGCGATTGCTCTTGTTTTGGCTGTTTCGACACATCCGTCATCAGAGTAATACTCACGTTTGCATGAGAAAACCCTACCATAATTTTCCAATGTCTCTTGGACATCTAAAAACTCCATTTCTAGCGGCATTCTTTCTATTTTCACAAAAGTGAGTTTTGTTTCGGAACTTTCGACGCATCAAATGACTCAACTCTTTCATCAAATGATAACATTCCGTCTTCAGTTTTAGCGAGGAACTCATGGAGCTCGTTGCTAGTGGTGAACTTCACATACATTGTTTTTCTATATCGCAGCCCTGATCCGTCTATACCTATCAGGTTCTCTTTTTCGACTCCATAATGTTTTAGCCATCTGTGTACTTCTACCTCTAAAGGTACATCTCCATCCGGGAGAGCCACAAAGCTCAGAAACGCAGTGTTTGTTCTTATATTCCTTTCTGGAACCCTTCCTGGTTGTTGCTTCCTTCTTATTTCTTTGTTTTATTTTTTTTGGTAATACCAATACCTTATTTTTTTCTCTCTTCATCTCTTTTTTTTTTTTTTTTTTAGCAATTATTCTAATTCACCAACAAAAATAAATAAACCTACTACAAAAACAATATTCAACAAAGGAGATTATTTTTCCTTTTTTTCCCCCTCTTTATTTTTCCTTTATTTCCAACCCTCTTTTTCTTCCTTCCTTCCCTCTTTTTCTCTTCATTTTTTCCGCCCTTCTTCCCTTTTTTCCTTCCCCCCCCCCTTTTTTGACCCTCCCCAGCTTCTGGTGCAAGGGCCGTTTTTTTTTCAGCTTCTGGTGCAAGGACTAAGTTATGCAAGTTAACATATAAGGTCTTTATCAACAAAAGATGGCATGTTTGATCCTGGACCTCCAAAAAAGCATAGAGTAATATGGTGAGATTTAAAGGAAATTTTGAGAGGGATACCAAACAAAATCAAAACACACTGTCCTTGCTGGTTGTGAAAAGGAAATATCAGCAATATCTAAGGAATGGCTGAAGGTAATAGGTTGACCCTTTCAAGGTATACGGAGGGATGTTGAAGAGAGATTGAAGGGAAACCAGCCCCCTTCTCCTTGCCCTTTTAATGTGACCCCTCTCCTCATTAACAGTCGAAATTTCGCAACTATGATTTTGATCAAACTAGTGAAATCGTGCAATAGCTATACCACCACGGATGCCATACCCCCCATAGCCCCGGCCCGAGGATGCAAAATTGTACAATTTATAAATTGTTTACATGCGGGATTTATAATTAGTAAAAGGGGCAACAAATGTAGCGTACAAGACTTGCTGTGGGAGGTTTTGTCATCCCTAGAAGCACAGTCAATTGACTTTCGGACTATTTTGCACAAGAGGGCTATTCCAAAATTTGGATCAAATGTCTTTGGGCCATCGTAGGTAAAAAGGGCACGGGAGGGTTCCCTACCAACATTTTTCAACATCCCTTGAAAGTTTAAACTAAATACCTTTAGCCGTCCTCGAGACATTGCAAATACGTCTTTTTGATAAACTGGATGCATATAGTATCTTTTGATTTAGCTATACACGCCCCTCAACATTCCCTAAGGTCTCGCCTTAATACAAATGACCTTTTTGAACACAATCAGAATCAAACATTCCCCCTTTCCTTAATGACAAGACCTAATATTAAAAAATGGGGAATTATCCTTGTCCTGGGGGCTTTGGGAGGCACTTCATCCCCAGAGGCATTGTTACTATATCTTTCAGATATTTGGAACAAAATCACTTTCTAAATTTTGATTGATGTTGAGGGGAGGGGAATCTGAAAAAGGCACGGGGGGCTTGTAGTCCTCCAATCACACTTTAACATCCCCCCCCCTTCAACATAACTTCTAAGTTTGAACTTCAAATCCTTAGTCGTTTCTTAGATATTGCTGATACGCCCTTTTGACAACCAGTATGCACACAGTATGTTTTGATTGTATTCGGCATCCCTCTCCAGAGCTATAGAGGGCCATGCCATTCCCAAAGGCATGATTATTTGGCCTTTACACTATTTTCAACAAGATGGCTATTTTAAAATTTTGATAAAGATACTTTTGATACTGAAAACGAAATACATTACAAATATTTGCATTTATATTTATAACATTAGAAAATAAAAATAGAAATTGCTGTGAAAAGAATTTTTCAATTGCCGAGTTTCCAATAATTAGTATTATACATCAAATATTCAGTTTATTTTCATAAGTTCTTTCCAGTCGTCTTGATTATTGTGATTTGTGATATAGTGATTGTGACTAAGATTTGTGATTATACATCAAATATTCAGTTTATTTTTTTAAGTTCTTTCCAGTCGTCTTGATTATGTGATAAAGTGATTTTATATTTATTTTTTCGATGTTTTGAAAAACAAAATTATAGTGTTCAAGATACATATAGTTTTCAATAACTCAGGAAGGATGTGCGAGAGCATAGGATGGCTGCCCCCCCCCCATTGCACTTCCAGTCTGAAGGGTCACAAAACGGAGATCCGCACCACTGGTTTGAACCTTAAGGGTTTAGTGCTGTCACACTTACTTACTTGTTTAGTTTTAAATAAAACACACATGACACAGCACGCTTTAGAATTACGGTTAGAAAAGGGGGGAAAGGGCAGTAACCAAACTTCTGTTCGTAATAATTTTAGTTCGTTTTAAGTTTGACTTGAACATTCACTTTCATTTTTACTTGTTTTTAAGGTTTATTTATTCATCTCTATTAGTGCTTGGTATCTCTGTGTTTTCTACAATTGTTTATTTAAATTTTTTTGCTCGTTTTGGGTTTCATTGATTGTTGAATCGTAATTTTGGTCGTTTTGAGCTTGAATTATTGCAAGAATTTATCTCTGCTGGTCTTAAGTTTATACTTAGACCCCGGCGCCGCGCCAGCGGATCGACCGAATGCCACCGACGAGAGGCCCGGTCGACCGCCACCGAAGTGTCGCAACGCCGCCGGTGCGCTGCCGCCGGCAGAGGCAGCGGCGTTCGGTCGACTGTAAATTATTTTTGCGGCAATTCTTTATTGCGTCAACCGCAAAGTCGGAGCTCTTCCTTCTCGTGTGGTTTAGTATTCCGATTTTCCTAATTAGAAATCAAGCAGGGCGTGCACTATCCCCGAATTTTCGGGTATTTCCCCGAAAATCTATGCGTCACCCCAAAAAAAGAATTTGGTTCCCCGAATCCCCGAAAATCACGCAATCACGTTGCCACCCTTAGCAATTTATCACCAGTGACTTTCCCTGCCAAATATTGCTTTGCATACCATAATTCTTCACTACTCTCTTGTTCGTTAATTTTAACGTCTCTTTTGTTACTTTGCAAAAACCAGACAGACGCAATATGCAAATGCAAATATTGCAATATACACAGTTCTTCATATGTTGACAAAAAAAAAGTATCGTCTTTATGAAAAGAGTTAAAATAATTTCGAATGCAGTTTCCCAATCGCTATTTCTTACATCATTCGTAGTCAGGAATTTTATTTTCAAGTTGAATAGAATTATAGAACGCATTTACTACTATACAGCTTCAGCCTTCAGTTGGATTTTGAAATTAACAGCCGACAGATTGTTTCTACAGCTGAATTGTAAGTTTGCAGAATTTTTCTTTTCTTTTGCTGTTTTTAGTCTCTTAATGTTTAATACTCAATTGTTGAGCGCCTGATAGAAAATACAATCTTCTTTCTGAAACATTTTTACCCCCCCCCCCCAAAAAAAAACTTCTATTGAGACAAAATTTAGCTATAGAATAAGCTATGTAAAAGGTTGGGAAATTAAAGATTTAAACGGAAGTTACCCCAAAAATATGATTCATAAATAAATTGTAAATTATTGCCTATAGGGGGGGGGGATAAGGGGCTATCATTCTTAAATGATAATACCTCATTTTTTTTTATTGAAAGCGGGATGCCAAAAAGATAATTATATTTTTCATTTAAAGTGGAGACATAAGAAAATGATATCAAATTCCCTGGGAAACCATTGAAATATTTTGATAGACCCAGGACCCCCCATTGGGACTTATTCATGGTCTTGCGTATGTTGCGATTTCTCATAGGCTTCTGGCCTAATTGGCTTTTGTGTATGCTCCCTTTTAATTAGATTCTTTGGATCTTATTGAATGCCACGGCGAATCTATGACTCAGTTTTCCAATAATTTGAGGTGTATCTGAATAATTTCAACATTTTTGTTGTTGTCTTTCTACCCCTTTACTCATACCCTCAAATTTTTTTTCAAGGAACACTAAGCTGTTTAAAATTATTTTGCGTCTTTGATTGAACCATATAGTGACCTAGTTAATTATTAAGTAAATTATTTTTCTAATGTAAAGCTGAGACGGTATCCTATCAAGGTGGTATTCAGAGAGAGAGAGGGGGGGGGGGGGGTAGGGAGGTATTACATTTAAATGATAACATCTCGAATTTTTTTTTATTGAAAGCAGCGATGCCAAAAAGTTAATTTTTATTTTTAACTTAAAGCAGAGACGGCATCCTATCAAGGTGGTATCCGGAGGGGGGGGGTAGTGAGCTATCCTATTTAAATGATAATACCTCGATTTTTTTTTTGAAAGTAGGGATGCCAATAAGTTAATTATTTTTTTTTATTTAAAGCAAAGATGGTATCCTATCAAGATGGTATACAGAGGGGGGGGGGAGGGCATTGGGATTGTTATATTTAAGTGATAGTACCTTGATTTTTTTTTATTGAAAGCAGGGACGCTAAAAAGTTGAAAAGTTGACAAAATTAACAAGATTTTCGTAAGTTATACTTGAAACAGCACTTGTATAGTAGTTTTATCGTCCAAAAGGAAAGGGACACATGCGTCCGACCCGTTTTTTTTTCTTATTGATGAAACGGGTTTACTTTGAAAACATTCATTCATAAGTACCAGGCAGATTTACACTAAAACGAATTGGTGTGACGAAAGCAATATCGACATCTCCACCTAACGTTGCGCTCGAGTGACAATGGCGCCCTTGGTCCAGTGCCCAAGTTACATTAAAAGGCCAGGTCATAATAAAAGCTTTCAATTTGGGAGGTAGAAGGAGGAGTCTTTGACAGTCTTATGACCTCAGGGTACTAGATCTCGCAACGTTCCTAAGTATCTACAGTGGTTAAAAAATTCGATTAACCCACAAATGATTACCAAAAATATGCACAAATATAACAAATGTAACATTTGGAAAATTATAACACTTTTTTCAAAGCCTTGAAGAAAAGCAAAAAAGGCTAAATACCCCTAACTACGCTTGAAAGCTATTTTAAAAAGAAACGCTTTGGAGATTTCCATGGATATGACCATAGCAGAAGCTTCGAGCCTGGGTGGGGATCAAAGAGGAATCTTTGAGTAGCCTATTTTGACCACAGTTGACTTATTGCTGCGATTTTCTGAAATTAAGTAATGTTTGTTAGCATTTGGAAATAAAAGCTTATATTTAAAAACTGATAATAAGTCTCCTAACACTTTTATTGAATTATAATTGATCAGTTAGGATGAAAATCTCAACATCTTCCTGGGGCTACTTCCGTCTGCATATTATTTTATTTAATTACATTTAAAACGGATGAGCTTTTCATTTTTTTTCCGAAGAAAATATTTGGTACTTCATTTTTCTTCATGCCGAATAAACCATTAAGTGTTTTTGTTTCATTGTAATTGAAGTGTTATCATGTGAAGTGTTCATCATGTATTTTTCAATTCGATAAATTTACTCCTTTTAGATGCAGTTTATAATTTGACTGATATTAGGTATTTATGAGTTTATAATTTGGAATGAATTCCCAAAAGAAAAAATGAATAATATCCAAAAGAGCAGCCAAAAGCAATAAAAAAGTAGCAGTTCAGCCTTAGCCTACATGACATATATTCTATAAAGAAGCCAAAAAAAAACTTTAAAGTTCATTTTTTTTTTAAATTGTTATTAAAAACCAGTTTTTAATACAAGAAGGCTTTTTAGGAATCCAAAAGAGAAAAAAAAAAAATCAATATCAAAGTCGCGCATTTCAACTCTTTTAAAGGTGACAAAACAGATATAGGCAAAGGGCATTATGAGAAAATTAAGCTTCTAAGTTCAAAGTTATATTCAAAGTTTTTACCCAGATAACTGACGAATTTTGTGATACGGTATTTGAAGTTTTGTATGCAGTAATGCTCGATGAAAAAAACTACTAATTTTGATAATTATTTATGTTAAGAATAAATAGCTAATAGATACTTCAACTACTCGTATTATGCAAGGGTTCTGAAACGCCACAGCCATTTCGTTTCTACCAGATTTCTACTTCTCTTGATGAATAACGAAGAAGACCAGTTTCCAGTCAGCGACTTGTGAATTTTTGAACTCATGAATAGGCTCGACTCTTTTTTAAATTCAAGCTGTTATTTGATAAAGACTGATTAAAACATTAATGTTTGCGGTCAACCTTGATCGCGCCGGCGGCGCGCCGCCGACATCTTACCAGCGGCGCGCTGTTTTGGCCCCGTCGCCGCCCGTCTTCCCTCATCGGCACGGCACCGGGGTCTATTTATACTCGTCTACTAAAATTTTTTTTTTTTTTAATTAATTAACAACAAAGAACATCAGAAAGTAGGTATCCATCTTAGACAAGAATCTTGGTAGAAAAATGTAAAAAAAAACGAATGTCTTAAGCAAGGGCGTATCCAGGATTTTTTTTTCCAGAAGGGGGGGGGGGTATTTTTTTCGGGTGGTGTTTAAAAAAAAAAATCTTTAGAAAATGCATCAAAAATTTGTTTCTATACATTTCTGTAAAACATTTTAAAGGTCAGATAAAAATTACGGGAGGCGGTGGGGGGTTCAAACCTGTCCCCCCCCCCGCTGGATACGGTCTTGGTCTTAGGATACCATAACTCTACTAACAATTTTGACTATTTTTCAAAGAAAAAACGACAAATATTAAACATGTGACAAAACATAGACAATATATAGTTAAAAAAAAAAAAAATTATTATACCTCCGTCTCCACGGAGAACATTTTGGAGCATCTCTCGACACTTCAATCGAACAGCATCGTTTGTATACGAGGGCAAGGCCGGAAAAGCACGCTGAATTGTTGAGCTGTCTTCATCAGGCTTGGCAGCCTCTTCTACTGCTGCCTCTTTCTTTTCCTTTTTATCATTGCTAACCTCTTTTCCAGACGAGGCGGCAGGTGGATCTGAAAATAATAGCTTGAAACATCTGAAATCGTACCGTAAACAAAAAATTCACTGACAATAATTGGCCAAGCTAAGCATCAACCCATACCAATGGGTAGAAGGGTATTCGTTTCAGTTCTTCTGCTTAAAGACTTATCAGAGGTGATTTTATATAACTAACAAGACCGTCTAATTTTTAACTCTTTCCCTGTAATCACTTTTGTAAGTCCCTTGCTAATGATATTGAGCACAAAGAAGAGTTTAGGAACTTTAAAGGTTCCAGTTAGTCAAATCGACTTGCCAAAAAAAGTCAGGTCTGTTAAAGTCAGACTAATGAGTATTCTGCCGTGTCACTGAGCCCTGAAGAACAAAATATTAGTGATGTTTTGTGAAGCATGACCCGTGAGAAGTCCCCTGGACCCATCTTAGGTTTATTTATACCTTAAACCTTCGGTGTTTTGACATTTTTGGTTAGGTTAAAATTTCGAAATTTTTAGGGCAGTAACTAATTAGTTAACTCTGACATCGTTGTTCGTTCACAGGAATTCAACAATTAACAATTTATTGGTTCCTATAAACATCAAAACAAGATTGTTTGTCCCCTGGGCCTATCTTAGGTTTATTCATACTTGAAAGCTACGATTTCATAATATTTTTCTTTTGGTTATTTCAAAATTATGAAGTTTTCAGGCAATACCACATTTTCCACAGTGTTGCCACAATGAACCGTGAAAATAAAACAACAAAACTAATTCACTAAATTTGATTGCAAAATTCAATCATCAACAGTCTGTCGATTTCCACAGACAACTACACCTTCAAAGCTGTTTCAAAGCCACCTAACAACCTTCAAAGCCACCTAACAACATTCTAAAGTTATTTGATTCCGAAATTTTCAGCTTATTTTTGCTGATTTGTCACCCATGTTTTTTTTTCAATTTGGCGGCCACTACTACCAAAAACGTATACTTTCTAAAGCGCATACCCCTCAACATGCTCTGAAAGTTTTCATTTAATTCCTCAAGTCGTTAACGAGGTATTGCAGACCTATCCTATTGACAACGACGATGTACAGTATCTTTTGATTTAATTCAACATCCTCCTCAACATGCCCTGACATTTTCAGGTTAGCCGTTCCTGAGATAATGCAGATACGTACTATATAACCTACTAGATACCACATACACATCAGATACTGGAATACCACAAACAGGAGTAGGTCTACTCCTCTACTTTCTAAGGACCTCTCTGCTTTCTAGCGTATTTACCAATCGAAAACTGGTTGAGCATTCGGGTACTCCTATGTTAGACGCACTCTTTTATATACTGCTAGTTTGGTTAATGCTAATGAAATAAAATGAAATAGGATGAATATCAGTGGCGTATCCAGGATTTTGTTTCGGGGGGGGGGGGCGCCAGTCTACCTTTTTATAGCAGTCATGTGAGCAAGAAAATTATCTATCATAGTGCAAGATTTCAGGCGGGGAATATGGGGGGGGGGGGGGTAAGCTAGGTAAAGAAATGAAAAGTATACACTTGTCATGAGTATTTCTAGCTGTAGACTTTGTTTGTTTGAGAATGGATGACAAAATTTTGCCAACAAAGTCAGAATTAAAAAAAAGTTAGAAGCAGTGAGAGTTTCTATTTTGGGCGAGTAGATGTTTTGGAACTGCCACGAAGCGGCAGAATTAATAAATAAAAAATAATATTATATCAAAGACAATTGCCCAGAATTTGGTTTCGGAGGGGTGGGGGCCTCAGTCTACCTAATATAGCAGCCATGAAAGCAAGAAATGTATTGATATTAAGATTGTCTACAGAGGATGAAGCACAATTAAAGTTTAAAAAACAGAATCAACTGCACTTAGAAAAACGAGCAACGAAAGACGACCTAACCTCTCACAGTAACGGCCGCCGGTCTTTTTTGGCTGCAAATCGATCAAAAACTTGGTCAGCATCGACCTGGATATCGTGGTTCAGGGTCATGTGATTTAGTCCGTTCAGACGCTCCTTGCCTGTTGAGCTCCGCAGATAGGTTTTTAATCGCTTGAGACAGCTAAAGCTCCTCTCAGCAGAAGCGGTAGTCACTGGTAATGTCTGAAAAATCGTCAAAAGCCTTTGAATGCATGGGAAAAATTTTGCATCGCATGACGCAAGAGTCGAAGCAACAGTTGATTGTTTCTCAGACATTCCGAGCCACTTCTGTTTCCAAAGGACTAACTCACATTCGAGCGCACGTCTACACCCGTGAAATCCCTCTTAAAAAGCAACAGCGTTCACAAATTCATTAATTTTTAATGACTCGCTGTTAGCTGGCAAAAGCCTTCCGATTTTGAAAGATGCCTCCTGATGGCGCAAAAAACTTTGATCAAATTCTTCAATAAGTGAAGCAAAGTAAGGTTTGAACAATGACTCGCGATAAAAAACCTTGATGGACTCATTTAACTCTTGTTAAATGAGCCACATTTAACTCTTGTGCAAGCTCATTGGCTTTCTGAAAAATTGTTTTAAAATTATTTTGTTTTGACTGCAGTAAAGTATCAGAACATAGCATAACATGCCGACAGCACTCAACTAAGTGTAAATCTTCAGCTTACAGCGCCATTATGGCACTTACAAACTCTAGCATAGCCATCGTGAACATAAAACTAAATTTGGTTGCTGCTGAAACCAACGCATTCGCTTTTGAAATAACTTCCGTATCGCACCGTATGCTACCAACTATTTCCTCAAGTACGGAAATAATCGCACAATACAAAGACATAAAAACTAAAATGTAATCGTGACACTCCACCCATCTCGTTTCGCACGACTTCACAAGCTTCCTCACAGGACTATCGGCACAAACGACAGCGACCGCTTCTACAAACATATTCGTTCTTTTTGGTGAGGATGATAAAAATGACATAATCGGCTGTATAGTAGCAAGGCTGACCTAACAAGTCCTACCCTACAAGTTTTACATAAAGCCAAATTTAAGCTGTGCAATGCACAGTGGGTGTAGATCACATGCGGATATTTTTTCCTAATTTCTGCCTGTGCACCAGAATAGCAGCCTGACATGTTGCTGGCCCCATCAAAACCAACCCCCCCAAAGTTCTCCATTTTTAAGCCAAACCCAATACATTGGCCGATGATTTGTTTCGCTACTGCAGAGCCGGTGAGATTTCTGCAAACAGAAAACCCGAGAAACCGCTCTTCAAGTAAAGCACGACTTTCATATTAGTATCTGACTACAAGAACTAACTAGAACTAATTAGGCTTGTCAGCATGTATATCAATAACTGTACAAGAATCCTTTGACGCTATATACTGATGACTGCAAGCTCCTAGGACTGGCCCAGAGCAATCTAAATCCATCAACTATGCAAGAAGATCTGGACAGACTATCTAGATGGTCATCGGATTGGTGTCTACAGTTCAATGCCTTAAAATGTAAAGTTCTACATCTTGGACGCAATAATCCGAAACTTGCGTATCACATATAAGACACCCAGCTTGAGGCAGTCAGTGAGGAGAAGGACCTGGGAGTTATTGTTGACAACGAGCTGAAGTTTCACTGCCACACACGAGCTCAATTTGCAAAAGCAAACCAAGCCCTTGGCCTCAAAAAGTAAAATTTTACCACCAGGAAGTCGGGAGCTATTAAGAAACTGTACAAAGCTATGTTCTATCCTCACCTTGAATGTCGCATGGCCCTAGCCTCTCCATTCTATAAGATGAATATGAAAGTATTTGAGAGTGTCCAAATAAGAGCAAATAAGCTTATCTCTGTATTTCAAGACAAATCTTATGGGGAAGGTTTCACCTTACTCAAACTCCCTACCTTAGTATACCGTAGGAAAAGAGGAGACGTAATAGCAACTCGTAAGTTGCTAGAAAATGACCTATTAAGTCATGTCTTTTCCTCATTCTTCTCAACTACCACAAGAGGACACACCAAGAAGCTCCAGGCCCCCCGTTGCATCAAGCGAGAGCGCCAACAGTTCTTCTCAGTCTATTCCGTCCCACTCTGGAACAACCTATCTGTAGCCACCGTCCAATCTAAAACTCTAAATACTTTCTAAAAAGGAGTTGATCAAGACTGGACCAACGCTGAATGGAGGCTGAACTGGGATGTCAAATCATAACCTTGAAACACCACCAGATTTCTACAGAAGGCTCAAAACTTTGAATGAACTATTACCTCTTAGTCCGATTCCTTATCGCAATTCATTCATTGCAGAGAAGCTAGTGCTTATAGCTGCGGATGTTAAATAGTGAGAAAAATTTCTTGACATCTTGTTTGATTATAGGAGGCAACTGCACGTTTGATGATAAAATAATGATACAAACTTGCTGGAGAAATGAATAGCCATTTAACAAGAAATGAAAAAAAGAACGGGTGTTGCAAATAACTTAAAAGCGTGAATATTTCGGAACTTACTATATTGGCACTTAAAAAAAAACAAGAAAAGAAATTTCACGGGGGGGGGCGAGCCGCTCCGCCCCCCCCCCTGGATACGCTACTGATGAATATATAATAGTTTAGAAACAAATTTGGGATATATATTTGCGAATTAGGGGGGGGGGGCGGGGTAAAGCATAGCGTATATTAAATATGTAACCTAACCTAGGTTCCCCCCCCCGAAACCCCAAAAACAACAGTTTAAATATCGTATAAGCAATGAAAACCACGCTATACATTGTATTACCCTATAGCAGTGTCTTGAATTAACCCGTCAAAAACAGGTTTTTCGTGACTGGTTTCCATTGCAGTATATAAAAGAGTCCGTTTAACATAGGAGTACAAGCATTCGGCCTTAAACTTAAAATTCAACGAGTTTACAGTTATTCATCAAAAGCTAAGAACCTGAGAAAATTGCCTCATTTTCAAAAAAGGGACTTAGTGAACGATTTTCAAAGGGTCACTAAGCCTTACTAATATTTGTCCAATCTACACTTAAATGGTATTATACCTCAAGAAATTGAAGATATTACTTTACAGCTGTCTTTTAGAATTAGCTGGTAGGTTTAAGAGCAGCAACGAGCTGATGTCAGGCTTGAGTTTTGCATCTTTGATGATCTTCCTAATATTTACTACTTCGTGCCGGATGAACTGACATCAAAAAAGTGGCTCAGGGATTCTAGAATAGAGTTCCAAAATCTACACTATGGATCAGCTTGTTTATGCCTAGCAAACTCCTTTTTTCTCAAGATCAGAAAATTGTTTTTATTCCAAATTAAAGAATAAGGACGAAAACCCTTGAAGAGAATAAGAAGTGGAAGGGCATTTTGCTTCTGAAGGAGCTCTTCTCCTGAAGGTCTAGGCTTTCAATCTGGCGTTGATTGGGTTATTTTAAGGAGCTCCGAGCTAGTTGCTCTGCTACCTCATTACATTTGATGCCTTGATGGCTGGAGACGTACTGAAACTCTATGTTAATAAGGTTATTTTGAAGATTATTTGTTCTCTTATTGTCCTCAGGTCTGAATCTGTGGTAGAGACATAGATCTGAAAACTGGATGTTAAAATTTATGCGACCAACTAATTATAATCAGCTAATTAATTTCCAAGACAATATCAAATAAACTATCATAAAGACACGCAGGTAAAACCGGCATAACTTGATTATCAGGTCTTAACCGTTCATTGGCGTAATTAAGAGAGGCAAGGGGATACATTTGTCTCTGGTCAAAGCAGCTGTTTGGAAGTCATTTAGATAAACATTTTTTTTTTTTTTTTCAACCTCATTGTATTTTAGAAGGGGAAGGGAGTGCAAAAACTGACATCACCCCAGGGTATTGAGAAATTCAAATAAGCAATATTAGACGACTTTGGGTTTTAGTTTAGTATGGTATTTTTATGTTTGTTTTGAAGCTTTAGACGTTGCTTCAAATATTTGTTAACACATTAAGACACATCCAATTTTTCATAAAAAAAGGTGTAAAAACAAAATTAGAACTGAAGTATGGCCCTTATCATATGTACTAAAATCAACAAAATTAAATAGTCAGGCATACATTTCTTCGAGCCGTCCTAGCCGAGTGATTAGCGCTCCGGACTTGACATCCCGAGGTTATGAGTTTGAGTCCTTGTGTCACTGGATATTAGGTTTTGAACGGAGGTCAATGGTGTGATTCTGTAAGCTCAACCGGAGTCGACCCAGCTCTAAATGGGTACCTGGAGAAATCTGGGGGAAAAAACACGAAGCGCTGGATGATTTGCCCCAAACCACGCATTGCACTCCCGACCGAAGACATCAAATCATGAGACCGGTACTTTTACTTTTTTTTTTTACTGCGCAGTAAAAAAAAATATACATTTCTTTTGAAAGACCCTTCCAAAAATAGAACTGATAATTATACAGAAAATTTATCAAATTTACTAAATTAAGAAGATTATTTAGAGAGGCATTTGCATAATATTTGCTGAACAACTGGCCAAAAGGTTAAAAGCAACACTGATTTCGCCACTTTCATAAGCTTACTCGTCAAAATTATTCTGAAGTATGACTTGTTTCTATCGTTGAGGTTAAAAGCAAAAGTTACCTGAATTGGATGCCATTGTTTTAGACACGAATTGAGCACTTACCTAAGAATTTTTTCCAACTTTTAATTAATGCCTTTGATAAAGAGACAATCTCATCTTCAGTAGCGCTTTTCCTTAAAGAATTTACCGTCATTCCAATTCGGGTAGTTGTTAAAACGTCCAAATTGATTGGCAGCTCTTTCAGTGTCTGCAGGAGATCTTTGGCTTGAGATCCATCCTGGAAGATACATTAAATTAAGCTCTATTATATCACTGATACAGGGCCGTAGCTAAGATTACGTATCTCGAAAGGGATTCAACTGTTGTGCAGGGATCCAGATACAGAGAAAATGTAATTTTTAAAGACCCCTCCTGACTACATCACCAGCATAGGAGGTAATCTAAAGATACAAACATTTCACATTATCATTACCTTAAATGGCAATTGCGGTAAAAAATTCTAAGACCATACTGGCTATACATGACGTATGACAAAGCAGAAAAAATAATAAAATAGCCGAAAAACGAGGATAATGTCAGCAATGGAACGAAAAGAAGCGAAAATAAGCAGATATTTCGACAAGGACCTCCGCCAAGCCGTCTCTGAGTTTACTTCTGAAGGTTGGTTTTCTTTCTTTCTTTTTAAAGGCGGCTTGACAGAGATCCTTGTCGAAATATCTGCTTATTTTCGCTTCTTTTTGTTCCACTGGCTGACAATCCTCAGGTATTTAATTATTATTTTTCTGCTTAGTCACAGGGCAATTGGGGAAAACTAAGGTCCGTTAATAGTTGTTAAAACACAAAGAACATTAAAGATTCAATTATTATATAAAAAAAAGCTTCTTTCACTGTGTCTAGGCTTAAAAGTCATTTTCGTTTGTTTATATCTGTAGCTGGATTAAATCCTTCGTATTGGTTTTATTTCTATATCTGCTTTATTCCTTTTAATATTTTTTCTTTTTATTACTTTATGGCTCTTGCACTCACAATCAGGGGCGTCGTTTGGGGGTGGCAAGGGTGGGGGGGCAGTTGCCCCCCCCAACAATGTGGAGAAAAAAATATTATACATACCATGCCCTTTGACTATCCAGATATGGACCCCTCTTGCCCCCCCCCAATAAAAATGCTGGAAATTCGCCCCTGCTCACAATGAATACAACTTATCAAAGGTCTTTTCCTAACTATCTGCAGTGGTCTTCTTTTTGCTCACTGCAAAAAAAAAAAAAAAAAAAATCGTTGGAGTCTCTTCATTTCTTTTGTTCCACTTTTTTCTGCCCAGTGGTTCAATTACCGATCTTCATATTTAGGTCCTATTCTGCAATTTGCTTCACTTACTTTCAATGTTTGGGAACATCCCTTGAATTAAAAGGTATCCAATCCAGACTGAGTTGGAGCCTGGAGGAATCCTGTGTTACTAAAATTGTTACCCCCCCCCCTCCAGCAGTCACCCTTCATCTCATCGCTTGATTAAATGCAACTTGAAGGAGTTTTACTATAACGGAAGAAAGTCAGTAATGGTTTGTCAACCGATGCTTTCCAGCCTATTATTACCCAGTGCACAAATGGGAGTCATACTCAAGAAGATGCAACGAACTTACATTAATCACCTAGAAAATATGTAAACAGTTTCTTAAACCATACTGGATCTCCCTTTGGAGGGTGTAAGGAAAACTTCACTCTTTACCCGCTCTTCACTCGGTATTCCAAAAATAAGCAAAAAGAGAGACAACAACAAATAACAACATTAATACCCCCTCACAAATTGGGAAAAACACCAATGAGTATGGATAACTTTTTCTTCTTCAAAAAAAGAAGTAATTTGAGTCTAAAACAGTTTTCTTCTGGCTTCATAAAAAAATTTTCCGATGGTTTATTAGCTTCAAATATTCATATTCCTCTTTCCAATAAACCAAACTGAAGCAGGTTTCAGGGTTATGTCCGCCATACTAAACTATATCCTTCCATCTTAAAATAGGAATGATATTCTTTTTTCATTTCCTGACAGCTTGATGTTAAGTAGTTCATTTGTGTCAGGCTTTATTTCCAGTCTTGAAACAATATTTCTTGTTTTATTTGCCGACTTTGTAATACTATTGCAGCTAAAGCTGAGGTGTTGTGAAGTCTCAGGGAATAAGGAACAAAATCTATAATTTGGGGCCTCTCTTTTTTCCAGTAGTATTCTTCTTTCCTCAGGGTCAATATATCACTTTGAATACATAAGTATTCGAATTTCTTCACATGATGGGAAAATGAGTACCAGCTGGGGTAGATTATACTTGGGAATTCTTTTCCAAATTGAAAACTGAAACTTGTAACTAAAACTGAAGTCTGAATTGAAACTTATAAGAGTGAAAACTGGCGCTAGTGCAAAAAAATACCATAAGTGCCATCTAGCATTTAGCTTTCTTCACTTTTTTTACTGTAATAATAAGCAAAGTTAATTTAATTGGTATTATTAGTGCAGTAATAAATGTGTAATGTTAGTTTCTGACAAAAAAAATTTACAAACTTATAGTGCCAAAGACACCAGGTGCTAGATGACACTGACGGTTTTTTGTCGACACTAACGCCAATTTCTAATCTTATAAGTTGCCCACTCTTTGCAACATGCAGTTTTTTCCAACAAGGGCAAGGATGAAACGTAACCCACTCTAGGTAGTTGTGTTTAAGCAATCTCTCGTTCTTACAGTTGTTTCTATATTGAAATGACCCACCAACAATTAGAAGAAAGGGTTATTGGAACTTGGACCTTCAATCACCAAAGCCATAAAGTTACACCAAAGGCCAGACAATTTTGACTTTGTCTCAGCATAGTACGTCTATGAAATGACAAAGAGCTCTGCTTTGATTGATAACAGCTCCATTACTGTCCTTTTTAAAAGATTCCACGGAGGCAGTTGAAACAAAGAAATGAATCCACCAAAAAGCTGCCCTTATCAGATATGCTGGGGTAGCTTATCTCAGACTCACTTATAATGTTCTTAATAATTCTGGTCTTTTGTATTTTTCACATTATCATACTTGGCAGCCTAATGACAATTCCAACAATATCAAACCTAGGCAGTGATTGGCGTTCAGAAAAGCCTTAAAAAAAAAAAAAAAAAAAAAATTCAAAACCAGATTTCATTGAGTTACCTTTTCACTGTTACTTCAGAAACAACTTCTCTTTCAGTTTGTTTTTTCCCAAATTTTTGCTTACGGACCTTATGAATATATCATAGCTGTAAAGAGAATAAAATTCTTGCTTACAGCCTCAACTTTATAAGAATAACGCTGTAGATTATCTCTAATCACTTACATAATTTTATTTCAGGTAATATTTCAATATTTGAAACATATGATTATCAGTACCTTAATACACTTTATGGTAGACTGAAGTCAGACTAGGTTCGCCACCATGGTCAGTTGCTAGAGCACTGCAATTGCCCAAATTTGCATGCTTTTAACACCCACGGTCTCATTAAGCGTACTTAGATTGGTTTTAATATAGTTTTTTTTTAAAATCTTTTTTAATGTAAAAGACCAAAAAAAAATATCTCGAGTTGACCAGAGACCTGAATGGTAAAATGCAAATGCACAACCCATATTTAAGTGTATTTGGATTATGGTCATGCATAAGAAATGTTCTAACATATATTTTGATATATGTTCTAACATATATAACTATCTAACATATATTCTAACATATATAACATATCTAACATACATAAATGTTCTAACAAATATTTTGATATATGTATTTGTGGAATTGTGAGCACAGTGGTGACTGACTCTTCTTCTGCTTAACATCCTGTCACTTCCTGTATGATTTCTGCCTGATTCCTACGATTTCTTCCTGACTGCCTGAGATCCAAGTAGCTTCCTTGCAATACCATGTTTCTTTCTTTTATTATCCAGAGATTTTGAGTAGAATATATTATGCTGATTCCAAATATATAAAATGCATTAAGTTTAGTGTTACCCATGAAGGGCTACGAGGCTGAGAAAATTTGCCTTATTTTTGAAAAGGGGAGAAAACAACCCCTAAAAGTCAAAGAATTTGAAAAAAAAATCACACCATCAGATTCAGCATATCAGAGGACTCTACTGTAGAGGTTTTAAGCTCCCAATTACAAAATGTGGGATTTTATTTTTTACCAGAAGAAAGATCACAGATGCAAGTTTATTTCTTATTGTTTTTCCCAGGGGTGATCATACTGAACCAATAGTCCTACAATATCGGAAGAGAGCTAATTCAAATGAATATTAAAAGTTCTATTGCCCTTTTTAAGCTACCAAAGGATTAGAGGGAAACTAGCCCCCCTCCCACGCCCTTTTCCCCTAAAGTCGTCTGATCAAAATTTTGAGATAGCCATTTTGTTCAGCATAGTTGAAAAGTTCAGTAACTATGCGTTTGGGGAAAACATGCACCCAACAGCCCCTGGGGAAAGGTCTGTAAGTCATGAAATTTTCTCATTGTTTAAGTCTAGTATTTGTTATTGGAAGCATACTAACGTTTTTCAAGGGGGGGGGGTGAATTTTCTGGAGATGAATCTCTAAATGTTTGTCCTTACATCTACCATTGTGGGGGTTCTCAGATCTCACCCAAATTTTGCAGAAAATTAATACTTCTATTTTTGCCTTTTGTGGGACCTGTACCTAACCTGGTGTTTAGAGGATAGCAAGGAGGTGGCAAACCCTCGTCACTGTGACATTTACCACATATGACTGCCAAATTAAAATAAAAGTTGTTCGGAAGCTCAAGATAGTGTCCTACATGTGGGTTTTGGGGATCCATAGTTGAATCTACCCTTTATTATTACAAGGGAGTGGGGCAACAATCTTTAAACTAGCATTTACTAAGATGAGCTATTGGTTTTCAATATAATATGGTGAAGAGTAGGAACTGATTTCTTCTGTTTTGCCTAGTTATGATTCAATTATAGGGAGATGGAGTCCCTAGATTATAGTCATCAGGACATTTGCCAGAATAGGTTTTTTAGTATCAATCAAACTTGTTGAGAGGTAACAGTTTATGTTCTAGTTTTGGTTCTTGTGGGTTATGCTGAGGGGTTATGAGCTATTCAGTTCTCTTAGGGGATGAGGGGTACCTAAATTCTAGTCCAAGGTATCTACCGAAAGTTGTATTTAGAAACTATTCAGAAGTAACGGGTAGTGTATAGCTAAACCTTCTCAGATTTCAAGATCAATTGAACCTCAGTGGCAAAGACGGCAGGGAGGGGTTGCTCTAAATGATTGTCATTACCACATCTACTAGAAGGGGATGCTGGATTCCTACCAAACTCGGTTGGAAGTAAAAGCTTGGTTTATAGTCGGAGTTTTTGTATGGCAATGTCCAAAATCCAACCTTTCTAGAATGAGGGCAGAGGTTAGAGTATCTAAATTTCTTTTTATCAGTCTAATTATAATTAATAAGCCTGGTAATTACTAGACACTCAGGGGAATTAATTCAACAGAAACTGTTCAGCAGCTATATTTATAGTCTTGAGTGTATGATCTTCATTGGACAGCTATAAAGGAAGCGCTACATTCTTGTCATCCATATTCATAAAAATTACCTATTGGATCTAAATTAAAGTTGGCAGGAATTAACAGCTCTGACTTGTGGTGTCTATTTATTTGACACGTTTACAGTCTGATTGAAGTTTGGGCTTATAGTTTTTTTTTCTTCTTCTTCTTGTATCTCACATATAGTCAAAAGCTATGCAAACTAGTCTTATGCTGACTACACAGCAATGAGAGCAGAGCTGGGTGGCGTAGAGAGGGAATTGTTGTTTTTGGGGATCAACAATGGATCAGTTTCTAAGAAGAGCTAACAACCCTTTACAAGAAGGACATATGTATCAAACTTGTACCAAAACCCTAAATAATTCCAGATATGACCCCTCAGATACATGAAAAATAACACCAAAAAAGCTGAAAAATGAAACAAGCACCATAATAAGCGGAGAGATGATCCCTTATAGAAGTTTGTAAGGGCTCGAAATAACCCAGAGAACCTCAATTCAGACAAGAAATTAAGAAGCAACTTGGGTTGAACTGACTAGTTACATCTGATTTTGTTAAAGACAACAAAAAAGAACTTTTTTTTATGACTTCAACATGCATTATTTTAAACATAATGTTACAAAAAAAATATAGGGTAAAAGATTCTTTTAATAAAATGGTGGATTAGGATATGTGCATATTCAAGTGTGTCTACAGAGTGGGGGGGGGGGGGGCACGACGGCTTCAGCCATATAGAAAAGCAAAATTTACACAGGTTTTTAATTCGTGAAAATAATGAATACCCTCCTCGTCCACTCAAATTCTACAATAAAGACGTCATTAAAAAGTTATTGCAGTAAACTGCTGCTAATCCAACATTTTGATTTAACAGTCAATTTTTGTCAAACATTTAAATGCCAGTCCAACATTTCAATTCTCAAGCAGAAAAAAACTAAAATTAGATCAAGCCTAAAATTAAAAATGGTTCATGCCTATCCTTGTTGTATTAACCCCAAGGAAGAAAAAGTAAACAGAAATTGATTATTTATTAAATGTATCAAAGGAGTGACACCTCTAATGCAATGTGGTACCTAAAAAATAATTTTGCAAGCCTCAGCATCTGCTTACCATCTCAAAAACAAAGGTCCCATTAGTGAATTCTCCCATGTAACTAGTTATCATCGAAAGTTGTCGATTATCGGTGGTCTGACTGAAAAGACAGTGAAATTTTACTTCCCTTTTGTCAAGTTTGTCAATCAAAGGAGGTGGCACCACATGGAACTTCCCTAGTGGCCAAACTAATCAAATGATAATTCTGTTGAATTAATGTTTAGCGTTTTCCGAGCAGGTACGCTAGAATATTTTAGGGGGATGCTATTCCTAAATTTAAAAAATTGAATTCTTCTCCATTGAATCGAAAAACGATATTCACACTCTCTGTTTATGTAAGTTTCATTTAAACTGAATATCACTATCTCTGACACAAAACAGGGAAATGAATTTATTCATTAATTCAGTAAATTCAAAATAATTACATCACACAAATTAAAACAGTTCATACGGGCAGGGGCGTCCCGAGGGGGGGGGGCAGAGAGGCCCCCCCCCAACTTTTTTGGCATTTGGTAAAATTTTCCCCAAAGGCGAAAATTTTTTGCAGAAATTTTGCAAAATAAGCTGAAATTTAGCAATGTTTGAGTGTTTGGAATTGGAACTTCACATTCTGGGCTGACAGATGATGAATCAAAGTCCTGGAATAGTCAATCTGGTGTCATAGAGCCCCACAAAAGGGTTAACCTTGTACTCTCTATTCAGTTGAATTTTAACAGTGACGATAGAATGGACAGTGGAGACAAACTGGGATCTGTTTTTGAAAGACGCCTTCAATCTCCTTTTGGCAACTGGGGACAAGTTTGCACCCGACATGCTTTACTTGTTCTCTATACCGGTGTACAATTTTCAGTGACATTATTTTATGGTGTGGCGAATCTGAAGGTTATTGTCGATCCAGTTGGGTTATTTTTGCAGAAATTTTGCAAAACAAGCGGAAATTTAGCAAAATTCTATATTTCTGCAGAAAATTCGGCATAAATTAGGTAGTGATTCGGTAAAATTTTACGAAGATCACCCCCCCCCCCCAATAAAATGAGCCTCAGGACGCCCCTGCATAAGGGACGAGGTAGTGTGATTCTTTCAGGTGTTGCATTGCTTTGCAACGATTCTAGCAGCATAGTCTTATGGACTGAATAGGAGAATTTTGATTATCAATTTCTTTGAAAGGATGATATTGATCAGAGAAAAAAAAAAGATCAAGGAAATACTAAAAAAACAACAAAGGAGGGGGCAATCCCCCTTATATACATAATAGTTTCTATTCGTTTTAAGTTATGATGTTACCGTACTCCCTACTTTCAGTTTAAAAGACTTGTTTTTTAATTCAATTTCGTATCGTTTCTTTAAATAATTCTGGGATCTAACTTCTAGTGAAAATGAAGAGGAGCGGATATCTCATACTATCGAACAGAATGTACCAGCTGCCGAAAAGAACGAGGAGGAGACTATTCATGAATCCAAAATGGATCTAACATCTAGCGAAAATAGAGAGGAGTAGGTAAATTAGGTAAATTTTCTTAGCCTCGTAGCCCTTCATGGGTAACACTAAACTTAACGCATTTTATATATTTGGAATCAGCATAATATATTCTACTCAAAATCTCTGGATAATAAAAGAAAGGAACATGGTGTTGCAAGGAAGCTACTTGAATCTCAGGCAGTTAGGAAGAAATTGTAGGAATCAGGCAGAAATCATACAGGAAGTGACAGGATGTTAAGCAGAAGAAGAGTCAGTCACCACTGTGCTCACAATTACACAATTACCTATATCAAAATATTTGTTAGAACATATATCAAAATATTTGTTAGAACATATATCAAAATATTTGTTAGAACATTTCTTATGCATGACCATAATCCAAATACACTTAAACATGGGTTGTGCATGTGCATTTTACCATTCAGGTCTCTGGTCAACTCGAGATAATTTTTTTTATTCTTTTACATTAAAAAAGATTTAAAAAAAAACTATATTAAAACCAATCTAAGTACACTTAAACAGACCGTGGGCGTTACGCGGTTGTCATTTCATAGACATGCTAGGCCGAGGCAAAGTCAAAATTGTCTGGCCTTTGGTGTAACTTTATGACTTTGTTGATTGAAGGTTTAAGTTCCAATAACCCTTTCTCCTAATTGTTGGTGGGTCATTCCAATATAGAAACAAATGTGAGAACCCCTCACCAAAACCCACAAGAACCAAAACTAGGACATAAACTGTTACCTCTCAACAAGTTTGATTGATACTGAAAAAACCTATTCTGGCATATGTCCTGGTGACTATAATCTGGGGACTCCATCTACCTATAGTTGAGTTACAACTAGGCAAATCATAGAAGAAATCAGTTCGTACTCTTCACCATATTGCATTGAAAACCAATAGCCCAATTTAGTTAATGCTAGTTTAAAGATTGTACCCCCACTGCCTTGTAATAATAAGGGATAGATTCAACTATGGATCCCCAAAACCAACACATAGGACACTATCTTGAGCTTCTGAACCACTCATATTTTAATTTGGCATTCATATGTGGTAAATGTCACAGTGACAAGGGTTTGCCACCTCCTTACTACTCCTCTAAACACCAGGTTAGGTACAGGTCCCACAAAAGGCAAAACGGAAGTATTAATTTCCTGCAAAATTTGGGTGAGATCTGAGAACCCCCACAATAGTAGATGTAAGGACAAACATTTAAAGACCTCTCTCCCTACATATGTGACATTGGGTACATAAACCCCAAAAATCCAAATTAAGACACTTAATCTTATGACTAACACAGTTTTTGGAGATCAGATAATCACTTTTGCCAGATATCCTGATACCTATAATTCAATACTACTACTACTAACAACTCACCGCAGCACCAAGCCACCTGAGGCCAACACAGCTATGCATGCTCCTCCTCCATCCCAATCTATTCAAAGCCTCCCTTTTTACACCCGCGCATGAAGTTCCTATTTCCTTTAAATCTTTCTTTATGACGTCCTCCCACCCCAGACGAGGACGACCTGCTTTCTGTTTAGCCCTAAATGGTTTGCCAAAATTTTAATTCAATAGCCCCTTTTCATTCTTGCCCTTAGAAAGGCTGGACCTGATCCCCAATATGCAGAACTAGAAGTTTAGTTCTTACTCCCCACCAAGTTTCATGAAGATCAAACAACACCTTCTGGTGAATGCCCTGATGGCAATAGCTTAGATATTCCCTTCCCCCTCCATACAACAAAGGTCACATAGTGTCCAGACACCCAAAAGACACAACTTTAGACACTTAGGGCTGGTTGAGATTACCCCTAACTATGGGTTTGATCAAAACTAAACTTATTTCAACTTATTTTTTTGGTCCAAGCTTCATCTGTACACAGATTCCTGCAAATTAAACAATCAAAAAATATCACAAAAAAATTCCATGTTCATTAAAATTGTGACTTATGCAACCCATTAGAAGTTTATTTTTAGAGCTAAAACAATCTTGCTTTACTTCAAGATTAAACTATCTAGCAGGCTTAAAAAAAAAATCTGGAAAATTATTGGATATTTTTAAAAACTTGAGAGGAAAGTTGTCCTAAAATCATGTTTGCATCTCAATAGCTCTTTAACAAAGGTAAAAACCGCTGTATACCATTTTCCTTGATAGACAAAACTCCTTTCCAATTCTTTTTGCCAACTCTTGAAACAATTTTCAATTTCTACTGATTATGGTAATGCATGATTTTCCAACCAACAAGACTCAGCCAAAGGTAGGATGATAAGCTTACCTGCATAAAGGGGACTACTGAAATTCACAGAGACTGCTCCAAACAGCCTCTCCCAAAACAAAAATAGAAAAACAACTCCAAAAGAGAGCTTTAAAACTAGACATTATCTTATAACTTTTGAAATTCAAAAAAATAACTGGTACTGTAGGTTTTACTTGGATAGTACATTTTACTAATACAAACGTTCTTTATTCAAAGACAAATATTAGACATAAGCTCATTTAGATCTCTAACATCAACAATGTCACTACCATTGATGTAGCAAAGCTGTAAAGATACCCAATACAACTCATAAGATCAATCTCTTGCAGAGTAAGGTTGAAAAAAAAAAATCCTTTGCCTCTTTGTTTTCAGAAAATGGCCTTTTGAGCCCAGAACACGAAAGTAAATGAAATATTAGCTCCATTTAAAAGTATGATATGGTTGATTAAAAAGCCTGACTTTGGCTTTTATCTGAAAATACTTTTTTTGCAGGCTAGTGTTCAAAACTTATACTGGATTTAACTTCAGTTTGTGGTCATTTCTTATAAAATGAATTTTTCTGACAAAAAAAAAATCAATTAAAATAATATTTGTGTTACCAAAAAAATACCATTTTACTACCAGCATATTTTTTGAATCTTATCATCAGTTACTGATAAAATTATAGGTAATTTTTGGGGTTACTCTTACTGGCAGGCTGCTCACTGATGACATCTACTCTGGGACAAAAATTATTAATCTTTAGTGGACTGGAAATCAATCTAAACCTAAAGTCAAAACCATTAAATAAAAAAGAGAAAGAAGTAAAACTTGCAGAAACAGATCAACTGCTAAAATGAGACTTAAGACAAGTGTTTCAGGCCCCATACCTTTACTATATCCTGATTTATACAGTTAAAATCCATTATGTTGTAAATTTACAGAAAACAAAACATAATATGGGCCCTGAAAGGTTTTTAGTGTTAATAAGTATCATATCATATGGTTTAAGTCCTAATCAAATCATTGAAATTTGGTCTTCAAATACTAGAGCCAAAGAAATGTAAGCTTAATGAAAAATTTAGAATTCTTTTTTGTTAGATAAGAAAATCAGACTTGTCTTCAAAGCTATTTTTTAAGGTTTTATGTAAGGAAAGAGTGGAAACAGGAGCTTGAAAACACTTTCTTGAGGCAATCAGTAATTCTTTCAGAGCTTTGATATGCCATTCCGTGGTCTTTCCGAATACAAAACCACTGCAAATACATTTGCATCCCACAGAAGGGCAGTGATGGGTAAAATACTTTTAAAAAGTAACTAAGTACAAACACGAAATAATTAGTTGTAAATGAATTTAAATAGTATTCCAAATATGTAACTAAACATGTATTTTTTTTTTAAATACTTAAATACATATTTATATACCCAAATATACAATAACTAAAACATGGAAAAAAATAATATAAAAAGGACTTGCAGGATTTTGGTAGAATTACCTACAGTCAAAGTTACTACATCAGTTTGAGTAGAGTTTTTGACTACTGGAGCCTCCTCTGTATGGAAGACAATCTCCCATGGAAAGGGATATTCTCTAAGGAGATATAGGCAGGTGTGTCTCTACACCTAAGAGAGAACTCTCCTCTTATGAGAGAGAACTTTCTACATAGCTAGATATAAATTCAAAGTAGATGAACTAACTTTCACTAAATACATTCCTTCATAAAGTGGACAGTAGGTAGGCCTATATTTTTGTAGGTTGTTCAACTTGTTTCCTGATCTATGATACTGAAAATATTATGTTTGAACTTTGTCTTTTTTGCTTTCAACATGATTAATAAACAGAATGTGTAAACAAAGCAAGGACTTAGTGTACCTTAGGTTGAAATTGTTTTACTAGCAAAATGTAGATATAAAGAAATGCAGTAAGCACTGCAAAACTGCTATCAGTCTTTTCAACTCACAAAATAAACACAGAAAGCAGCTTATGCATTAAGAAACTGGTAAAATTTTAATAATGAACTTGAAATTTAAAAAAAGAACAGAAATTATTCTGTTTTTTTAAGGGGGGCTGCTCCTTAGTTTACCTGTTGTTATTTACACCAAAGTTTGACTTCTTTCCCAATTCAATGGAGCCCATTGAGATTGATAGTTCAAATATCCTCAACCAACTTAAATTGCTAAATGCCAATAAATCAATTGGGCCAGATAGGTTTCATCCACATCTTTTAAAAGATGTTGCTGAAGACATTGCCAAGCCACTCTCCCAATTATTCAAAGCCTCCCTAATTACCAAGGAAGTTCCAACAGATTGGAAAAAAACATCTGTCACCCCTTTGTTCAAAAAGGGAAATAAAGCCAGTACAGAAAACTAACATCCCAGAAGTAAAACTTCTCCTGTTACAAAAATCCTGGAAAGAGTGGTAAATGACTCTGTCATGAAGCACCTCAAACTTAATGGGATACTATTGCCCATCCAACATAGTTTTCAACCAGGAAAGTCTGTAGAAACAAATTTACTTGAGACTTATGATGCTATAACAGACCTGATTGATCAAGGCTTACCCATGGATGTCTTGTTGCTTGACTTTACAAAAGCATTTGACAAAGTTCCACATCCACACTTGAACAAAAAACTTATCTCATGTGGAATTAATGCAGACCTTGTGGGCTGGATCTCAGCTTTTCTTACAGATAGAACACAGAGAGTGAGGCTTTTTAGTAATAAAGGAGAATCGATCCTCTCCAAGAGATGTAGAGTCACCAGTGGTGCCCTGCATGGTAGTGTCTTAGGACCTACTCTATTCAATATCTATACAAATGATATTTTTCAATTAACCACAAATAATCTAACTCTCTATGATGACAACTCAAAAGTGTTTGATGCAGTCAATTATGAGTCACTACAAGCAGATCTTGACCATATTCAAAACTGGGAAACAACATGGCACATTAACTTCAATATTGACAAATGTAGTGTTATTCATTTTGGCAAGTCCAATCAAGGTTTCAAGTAGGCTATATTATGGTAAATCCAGCTGTAGGTAACATTCAAGAGCTGCAGAGTGTGGATGAAGAAAGGGATCTTGGAATCATTGTTGACAACCACTATAAATTCAATTCAAACTAAAAGAAGATTGTGTCTCAAGTAAACTCTGTCCTAGCACTCTTAAAGAAAACTATATCCACTAGGTTTCCGTATTTCTGTGAGCTTGTCCAAGGTCCTTATAAGAACAGTGCTTGATTCTAGGATGTGCACATCATCACAAGGATACAGGGCTGATGTACAACATCTTAAAAGGGCGCAATAGAGAGCCACAGAGGCAGTATATCAGATGAGAGACAATCCTCATAATGAATGTTTAAAGAAGTTTAAATTATCTACACTGGTTTAGTAACAATAAAGAGCTGATATGCTTATGACACATAAGCTTACTTCACAAGAAGCCCCCCAATTAATTTGCCAATTTCCCAAAATATTGGCACTGACAGGAGGGGACATTCAAAGAAACTGTTCAAACCATCTGTCAAAACTCAACATTAACAACAGTTTTTCTGCTGCTGGGTAGTAAACCACTGGAATAGTCTCTCAAATAAAACATTCTCAGTACCCAATGATGAAAAGTACCAGTGTGATGTATTTGATGTTTAATCATTCACATCATCAAGTATGGAACAAGTAACAGATCACAATGGATCTTAATTTGCTCGGAAGTGCAAATTAAGATAGTTAAGGGAATTCTTTAAGAATGACAGCTGAAATACAAGGGCCATTTAATTGGAACAGGAAGCTTTTTTGAAGGGCTAAAACGGATATGTAATGAGCAAGGGGTAGAGGGGGGTCAAACCCTCCTCATATATGGACAAACCCTTCTCATATACTGTTTGTTTTAAGATTTAATGGTGCTCCTTACTATCAGCTAAATTAGTTTTCTTTTTAATTTTGATTGTTTTTCAAATTATGCTGGAAAAACCCCCTCACCCTTGTGGAAAATTCTCCCCCACAAAAATTCCTCCTGGAAGAACTTCACATATGAACAATTCACAAAGAAAAAAACACATAATCTTTCATCTAGGAAAAAATATAAAATTTAACAGTTTTGTAGATAAAAACTTGAAGTCTACTGCATGCCTCTCTGACATACTAGATCTGAAGGTGTGATTTTCATTAGGACTGTTTGATTATTTTTACAGGTCTTTCCTCCTTTTTTGAAAATCAGCCCAATTTTTCCAAGCTTGAAGCTTTTGATGGGGATCCTTAAACATAACAAATTTTATATTTTTTGAACCAGCATCAAAAGCCAATCATCTTGATGGATTAATTCTTATTATAACTTCTTTTTTAGAGCTTCTAATTCCCTACTTATAGGTGGTTACTAAGAACTGTTTGATGCATAATAATCCTTATAGAGCCTGTACCTAGAGTTCTTATGCTATCCTAAACTACCTTGAAGTACAAGAGTACTTTGGATACCGACTATCTTATTTTAAAATGTTTCCTGTAAAGAATTGTAGTAACTGATTTTTTTTTCCATTATGCTTTATTGTGATCCAAACTTGCTCAATATTATAACAAGCAGAAATCCCTTACAAAGTGTTCCAAAATGAGATGCCATCTACTGGCCAAATTCAATTTTTTATGCTATGACAGGGTGGTATTTGATGGTGTTTGTTAAAGTATTTTGTATTTCAAATACAAGAAAAAAGTACTTAAGTATGTATTTCAAGTGCTCAACAAGAAATATGTTTCAATATGTATTTGACATACAAGGAAAGCATTAAATATGTATTTCCA
The DNA here is from genome assembly GCF_049724085.1 of Artemia sp. Qi Xiang Cuo. Classification (NCBI taxonomy): domain Eukaryota; kingdom Metazoa; phylum Arthropoda; class Branchiopoda; order Anostraca; family Artemiidae; genus Artemia; species Artemia sp. Qi Xiang Cuo. The sequence continues at coordinate 51,903 of NC_142805.1, forward strand.
AAACACGAATCTAAATACAATCCTATCACTGCATAGGGACAAGTTGAACATACTACTCAATTCCAGTACTTAAGTATTGTATGAGGAACACTCAAGAAGTAAAGTTTGGTTAATGGTAATGAAATATATGTAAGTAAGATAAAAACATAATAGTTTAGAAACAAATTTGGGCTATAAATTTGCACATTAGGGGGTGGAGATTAAGCATAGCAAATATTAAATATGTAACCTAACTTAACCAAAATAAAAACTAAATATTTAGTTAAAATATAGCTATCCATGGTCAGACATTATATTCTATTGCTAATACATTGCAAACTAACTGGGATGAACACCCTGTAATGTTGCATCTGTACTATACAATTTTGCTATACAAAGAGGGGGAGGGGGAAGGTTGCAGTGTCAAAATGTAAATATTATTCAAAAAACATAAAACAAGGAGTCTAATGAGAGTAATTTTGTTTCTCTTGTTTTTGTTGTTCCTGTTTCATCACAGCTGATTCAGTTTACAAGTACACAGGTTGAAACAAGAGAGATGCATGACATAATGCAAGGGAAATATACAATTAGGGTTATATTTGCACACTAGTGGGAGGGAGGGGGGTCAGGGATAAAGGATAGTGCAGCTGCAGTCAAAATCTGTTAGCTACAAATGTTCTTCAAATTGTGAAGTAGTTTAGCCAAAGAATTGTTTGTTTGACACAATTCCTTCTCAATAGCCCAATTACCATGTTTTCTTCTCTGGAGTGCACAGTAAATATTTATACTAACAGATTATTCAGATAGCTAAGAAACAAACTTATCTCTATAGTCAGAATTGCATCCTGAATCCAAATTCAACATTTATTTGCACTGGATATAAACTTTAATCCCACTCCTTTATATACCAATTCAGTGGGTATAAATTTATAACCACTCCTGGTCATAAGGAGACATGTTAATATAACAATTCTTACTTTATAATATACAAAATCATCCTAGTTGACATATTTTCCAGGGGGAGATCCTCACTATTTTCCTTGTTTTTCCAGTTTTTTAATCAAATTTTTCAATATTTATGTCTTTTCTCCAAGTCTTGAAAATTGTTTATAAAAAAAACGCCCAAGATCCATCTAGCTAACCTAACCTAAATTTATTAATATTAGCCTATTAATATCTTCTTGGTAGATAGCAGTGATAGTGTTTAACTTTTATAAATAGAATATTTGAAAATGGATAAATATAGTCAAATATGTTTATTTTTCACAATTTTGTAAAAAAATTGTACAATAGTGAGGATAAAGGTGCTTCCCTAGGATAATTGTTAACTTGGATTATTTTGTATATTAAGAAGTAAGAACTGATTTCTTAACATGTCTCCTTATGACCAGGACTGGTTGTAAATTTATACCATTCAGGGTAGCCTATATATTTGCACTTTAGGAGGGGGGGGGGAACGTGAAGTTCATTTCTGATACAAATGAATGTTCAATTAGGATTCAGTGTGCAATTCTGTGTAAACTCAAGAGGGTCAATATATACCAAATCATATTATTGAGTTTAAAATAAAGTTAATACACACTTCGATGCCTTTTTTTATGCTTTTTATGAATATAATAAGAATTTCTATCGGAAATGAATTACAGCCCCCCCCCCCTATATAGGCTAAAACTAACCACACCCTGAAGTGGGCTATATAGGGGGGGGGGCTGAAATTAATTTACGCCAGAAATGCGTATTATATTAGTAATCAGCATAAAAAAGGTATCAAATGGTGTATTCACTTTAGTCCTAATTCAATAATATGATTTGGTATATATTGACCCTCAAGAGTAGTCCTGATATTCTGCTGACTTTCCCAGGAAGATAATTTTCATTAGTGCTTGGGGAAGGCCCTCCTTTTACAGCAATGCTGATGTTAGGAATAATCAATACCCCAGTTTGTTTCTTGGATATCTGAATGATCTGTTACTATAATCATTTACTGTAGCCCATAATCTATGACATTACCACAAATTGTAAACTTTAATCTTGACAAGCCTACATTCAGGCATTAGGAGAGGTGGGTCAATTAAACCGGAAACATCCCTTCAAAATTAAGGAAATTGGAATTGTCTGGTCACTCAGAATTAAGCTTACAGATCCAGATATTATCTTTTCAAGTTTTTTCTGTATCTTGATCACTTCATCTTCACAACCCATCTTTTCCTTTATCAATAAAAAATTTGAATGTAAAGTGACTCTATTTCTTCAGTAAGAGCCAGTGTTGCCAGAAGGTGAAACAAAAAACATACCAAACCCTTTTAAAAACACCAAAATATACCCGAGCCATTGAAAACCAAGACTGCCATCATGGTCAGTTCCTAAAGCGCTAAGATTGCCAAAATTTGTGTGTTTCACAACAATTTTCGGTGCTAAAGAAAAAGAAAAAAATTTGCGTGTCGCAACACGCATGGCCCGCTAAGAGTAGTTGGATTAGTTTTAGAACGATTTAATTTTTTTGTGTCTGGTTATTTCGAAATTTGCGGCAATTTTTCGAAACAAAAAACACGTCAAAGAAGTGGTCCTGGTTAAATCAAAATTTCGCAAAAATGTTTCGAAACAAATACGGAAAAATACGGTCCACTCTTTATGTCAATTCCTCAGCATGTGGATTTAAAAATCTACATCACTTCGTCCATGACAAAAAGTTAAAATTGTATCACGAAAGTGCTACAAATTATAGCACAGGCTAAAGTGCTACACATGATGAAATAGTGCTAAAATAGTTCTTTCGTGCTAAAGTTAGACAAAAATTTGCGCCTAATCTAACTTTACTTTTACCTTGCTTGCTTACCCTTAGTTTACCCCTCTCCGCTTTCACGGAAAAATAATAATTTTGCATGATCCGCCAAATTTCATCTGTTTTTAGGTGCAGGTTTATGCGTAATAATGGTTAAACAACAGTGAACTCTTTTTATTAATTAAATAAAAAAAGAAGTTTTTTTTAACTGGAAGTAAGGAGCGACATTAAAATTTAAAACAAACAGAAATTATTCCGTATATGAAAGGGGATGCACCCTCCTCAGCGCCCCGCTCTTTACACTGAAGTTTTTTATTGTTTTAAAAATCAGAGCTGTGAGAAAGTTTAAAAATTTAGCGCAGAAAGCAAAGCGTTGAGAAGGGGACAGCCCCTTTCATATACGGAATAATTTCGGTTTGTTTTAAGTTTTAATGTCGCTCCTTACTTTCAGTTAAAAATTACTTTTTTTTAATTTAATTTCTGAACGTTTTTGAATTAATGCTGATTTTGAATTTGGCTCAGCTTACCTGAATAATTAAAATAAAATTTGTAGATTAATTTTACTTTTTTTTGGCTAAATGGCCTTATCAAATTTTGATCGGACGATTTTGAAAAAAGGAGTGGGGGAGGGGGAAAATTTGCCCTCCAGTTTCATTGGTTACTTAAAAAGTGCACTAGAACTTTTAATTTTATTTACGAACGTTTTTATTAGTAATAAATATACGTAACTTACGAATTACTTTACGTAACAAACTTCTATATTAGTATATTTTTATTACGTATATGAGGGGGTTTGCCCCTTTGTCAATACCTAGCTCTTTACACTAAAGTTTGAATTTTGTTCCAATTCTTTTGAAATGAATTTTGTTCCAATTTTTCAATGCTGTTTTTTGAAAAAAGAAGAAGAAGACCCTTGAATCACAAAGGGTTTAATTAAAATAAACAGTTCTAATGAAAGTATTAAAAATACTTTAGCTTAAACAGCAAGGTATTGACGATGGGACGAATCCCATCATATACGTTATAATTTCTGTTCGTTTTAAGTTTTAATGTGGCTCCTTACTTTCAGTTGAAAAAATTAGTTTTTTTTATTTAACTTCGGATCTTTTTTTAAATAATGCTGGGAAATCCGGCACCCCCTTTATCGAAAATTCCCTTCCCCCATGGAAAGTTCCTCCCAGGTAACCTTCTCTCTCCGACCCCCCCCCCCACCCCCCCACACCAGAAAAATCCCCCTGAAAACGTCTGTATACTTCCCAATAGCCAATACTATATGTAAACAATGGGCAAAGTTCACAACTTACAGCCCTTCCCCCGGGGACTGTGGAGGATTAAGTCATCCTCAAAGACATAGTTATTAGATTTTTCGAGTATGTTGAACAAAAATGGCTATCTTAAAATATTGATCTGGTGACTTTGGGACCATATATTTTAGGACCACTGGGTCGGTACGATCACCCCTGGAAAAAAATAGACGCATCCGTGATCTTTCTTTTGGCAAAAAATACAAAATTCCATATTTTGCAGATTGGAACTTGAAACCTCTACTTTAGGGTTCTCTGATACTGAATTTGCTGGTGTGATTTTCACCAAGATTCTATGACTTTTAGGGGTGTTTCTTACTTTTTTCTAAAATAAGGCAAATATTTTCAGGATCGTAACTTTTGATGGGTAAAACTAAACTTAATGAAACTTATGTATTAGAAATCAGCTTAAAAATTTAATTCTTTTGATGTATCTATGGTATCAAAATTCTGTTTTTTAGAGTTTCGGTTACTATTGAGTAACCGAATCCTTAATTATAGTCGATCCCTAATTATACTTTGTTACTACGAACAGTTTGAAGCTTCTAGAACTTAATATAGCTTATTCCTATGGCCTATGGCTTAAGCCGAAGACATGAAATATCTTTGGTTTATTATCACATTAAATTTTTTGGTACAGTTGCAGCATATTATTTAGAAAATAACGTTGATTAAAGCAATGCCTGAAAAAGAAAGGTGAGTCTAGTGAAGCAAAAACGTGCAAGCAACATTGTCAAGTGACATCCTATTAGTAATTTTGATTAAAAGTAAAATTTTTTAACGTCTTCCTAGAGATTTTTCTGTCTAAAAGCAATTTTTATTTATTCTAGATAAGTGTTTTAAATACTTGTCTAAAAAGTATTACTATAAAGAATTATAATTTCCGCTAATGAGTAAACGGTTTTTTTTCGTTTTTTAAACAGGTTTTTCAGCCGTAGAAATGAGCGTAAAATTTAGATATTGATCTAGATGTCAAACTTTTCAGCCTGTAAAAAAACGCAGAGTCTACTTGGTCCTAATTACAATATATATAGCCCGTAAAAAAAGTTTTTGAGCTACAATCTTTTTTTATAATAATAACTCTGTTTCTCTGTGGTTAAACTAAGTCCTAAAAGAGAAAGATAAGTTGTACTTAATCTATTCGTTCTTTTCTCTGTGAAATTCTAAACCCAGGCGTATACAACAGAGAAGGAACCTTGATAAAAGAGGCAACCACAGGAAAAATGATCAAGAGTTTGGACATAAAACCAGGGGCGTTGTTTGGGGGAAGGAGGGCAAGAGGGGGGCTGTTGCCTCCCCCAATAATGTGAAGAAAAAAATTATTATATATCCCATGCCCATTGACTATCCAAATATGGACTCCTCTTGCTCCCTCCCCCCAAAAATACTGGAGATTCGCCCCTGCATAAAACATCCACACTTTAAAATTAGCCAAACATATTCACGAAGATCTGTCAAATATATTCAAAAAAGCATAAATCTGCACATAATTCAAGTCTTGCCTAAATTTGAGCCGCAATTGGAATAAGAAACTTGACAATTAAATTCACTTAAATTAGCACTATTCTGTTTGCATCGCTTGCACCTAAACACAGAGGGCACTTGCAGAGCCAAGAGGAAATGAATTCCGTAAGCGGAGAGCGATGCAGAATAGCTTTCCATGCGTTAAAGAGGGCTCTTGTCGTTTTGATGTATAGCCAAGGCTGAGCCATGGTGAATTTGGAATTTTTGTACGGTTCCCAACTTTCAGTCATCAAAATAAGCCCACGTTAAAGCCCCACGCCCACTCCAAAGTTCTACTCGCCCCTGACGGCTAAAACAAGCCCACAGGATGGAAAACAAACCCATCTGGCAACACTGGTAAGAGGTGCGAATAATTCGATTCTGTTTTATTAAGATACATCATATCAACTCATTTTTTACCTTTCTATGTTTAATTATGGCAATCTGACCAATCATGGTTGCAGCGGCAGCTGCAACCTATTAAAGAGCGAACCATGGCCTATAGTAACCTAAAGTTAAAAAACACGTTTAGAAAAAAAAAAGTGCCTATTGAAAAAAAAATTCCATGTAACACTGATTCAGGAATGGTAACTATCTTTTCAGTTCGTATTAAAAATAAAAGTTTATTGGGAAAAGAAATTTATGGTTATTTCGAAAAAAAGCCTGAAACCCCTCGAAAATGGCGTCAGATCAAAACGAAAAAACAACCATTGGAATCAGCATAGTCGAAAACCTTATTCAGGGAAATTACAGTCCCAAACCTTCAAAAACAAGAAAAATCACTTTTTTGTGTGGGTAGCACTGATCTGTCTCCCTTTTTTTCATTTTTTTTCAGGGCTAGCTGTTTACCAGAACATCATAGAGATATGCTTAATGGCTCATTAGAAAGCTGTGTCTCACTTCTACGTATTGTTTATAAATTCCACCATCTGCAAGTGTCTTATGGCACAAAAATGGCACATTGTGTGCCATATCTCAAGGGGTGGGGCTAGCGGGATACAAAAACATCGTAGACAGATGTTTAATAGCTCACATTAAAGCTATTTCTCATGTTTACGTTTTATTTATAAATTTCATCAACTTCAACTGCCAAATGGGACTAAAAATGGGACTATTGATGCCATGTCCCAAGTGGAAAAGCAAGGGGCTAGTGGACTGCCAGAGCTTCTTAGAGAGATGTTCAATGGCTGATTTCCACCATCTGCAAGTGTCATATGGCACAAAAATGGCATATTATGTTTCATTTCTCAAGGGGTGGGGCTGGCGGGCTACAAAAACATCGTAGACAGATGTTTAATAACTCACATTAAAGCTTTTTCTCATGTTTACCGTTTATCTACACATTCCACCACCTGCAACTGGCAAATGGCAATAAAAATGGCACTATTGATACCATGTCCCAAGTGGAAAAGCTAGGGGCTAGTGGACTGCCAGAGCTTCTGGCAGTCCACATCTCTGGAGAGAAGTTTAATGGATGATTTGAAAGCTATTGCTCATATCCACGTGATTTAAATCAGTTTTGCCATTCGTACTTTCCAAATAGCCCAAAAAACGGCACCTTTTGTGCCATTTCTTAAGTTGAAAAGCTTTGAAGTATAAAACGGTACCATTCTAATAATTATGTTCCAAAACCCTTAACTGGAGATTTACAAGGGACCCTTCCCTTATACTTCCCTCCCAGCCCCCTTAGTAAGTCTCACTAGTCCGTTGGGAGAATTTACTATAAACTCTTTAACACGGTCAGAATCAAAAGTCAAAAATCATGTTTAGGAAAAAACTGCGTGGTGCAAACAAATTGCCTCTGACACTGATTGACGAATGGTGACTATTATTTTGGTTCGTCTTAAAAGTAAAATTTTATTGCGAAAAGAAATTTATGATAATTTCGAAAAAAAACCTGAAACCCCTCGAAAATGGCGTCAGATCAAAATGAAAAGTGTACCATTGGAATCACCATGTTCGAAACCCTAATACAGAGCAATTACAGTCCCCCCCATAAAGCAACAAAGAAAATGACTTTTTCCTTGTTGTAGCACTGATGCATCTCCCGTTTTTTTTTCTTTTTTTCTAGCAGGGCTAGGGGGTGACCAGAACATCACAGAGAGATGTATAATCGCTCATTCGAACGGAAATTAATTTTTCTAGTGTCTTTTTCAAGTGACCAAAAATATTGGAGGGCAACTATCCCCCCCTCCCTGAAGATCCCCTCCTCCAAAGTCATCCGATCATAATTTGAAATAACCATTTTGTTCAACATGGTTCAAAGGTCAAATATCTTTGGTTTTGGTGATGATACGACCCTCCATACTCCCTGGAGAAAGGGCTACACACTGTATCGGTATCGGGCGTATTTATATCACGCGTATCGGCGTGAGCGTATTGTTATTGGGCTTATTGGTATCGCAAGTGTCTAGACAAATGTTGAATAGCTCATATAACAGATATTGCTCATATCTACGTGAGTGGCGTAATTTCGTCAAAATCCTGAGGGGGGGGGCAAAGTTGGATCCAATTTTTACAAATCAAATGAAAATGATATTGAAAAGAGAAAAATGTGCCGGATATTACCATAGAGGCAAAGATCTACTAAATAAAATTGACCTGTTTCTCTGGATGCTTGAATTATGAAGGCTTATCTTATTTTATTTTTTCAGAAACGAAATTTTAGCAAGGGGGGGGGAATGAGGTCTGGGGGGCAAACTTGGGTCTGAAGGGGGGCAGTTGCCTCCCCCTGCCCCATTTCAAATTACGCGCTTTCAGTAGAGGTGACCCTAAAGCCCCCAATGCTCACCCCTGCTGCCACCTACAACTTTTTTAACACCATATATTGACACGAGAACCACGTGGTTTATGTTTTTTTTGTCAATGAGAATTTGAAAAACAGGAATTTTGTCAATTTTATGTATGTTTTCTTGGATGGTTATGTGTGTTGTTCGATTTATTTTATGTTTTTAATGGATGTTTAATGGTTTTTGTCAGTGAGAATTTGAAAAACATGAATTTTGTCACATTTATGTATGTCAACAGCAATTCATGTCTGTTTTATGGTTTTCTCAGTGAGAATGAAAAAACAGGAACATTGTCACATTTATGGATGTCAACAGCAATTCATGTCTGTTTTATGGTTTTCTCACTGAGAATGGAAAAACATGAACTTTGTCACATTTATGGATGTCAACAGCAATTCATGTCTGTTTTATGGTTTTCCCAGTGAGAATGGAAAAACAGGAATTTTCTCACTTGGAAAAACAGGAATTTTGATGTTTTTATGGTTTTGTCAGTGAGACTGGAAAAACAGAAACTTTCTCACTTTCATTGGTGTCAACAGCAATTTATGGATGTTTAATGGTTTTTGTCAGTGAGAATGGAAAAACAGAAACTTTTGTCACATTTATGGATGTCAACAGCTATTTATGTATGTGTTATGGATTTTGTCAGTGATAATTTGAAAAACATGAACTTTGTCACATTTATGAATGTCAACAGCAATTCATGTCTGTTTTATGGTTTTCTCACTGAGAATGAAAAAACAGGAATTTTCTCACTTGGAAAACCAGGAATTTTGATGTTTTTATGGTTTTTGTCAGTGAGAATGGAAAAACAGAAACTTTCTCACTTTCATGGATGTCAACAGCAATTTATGTATGTTTTATGGTTTTTGTCAGTGAGAATGAAAAAACAGGAACTTTGTCACATTTATGGATGTCAACAGCAATTTATGTATGTTTTATGGATTTTGTCAGTGAGAATTTGAAAAACAGGAATTTTCTCACATTTTTTTATGGTTTTTGTCAGTGAGAATTTGAAAAAACAGGAACTTTCTCACTGAGAAAACCATAAATCAAGTGATGCTGTCACGAGTCAGAACACCTGTGCTGTCGACCTCAATTCACCTATCGTGAATCAATAATTCCCCTTAGAAACAACAAATTAATTTTCCCTTTCTTGACAGATCAATCAATCAATGACATCATCTGTCAGACTTTAAAAATTTTCGCCTAGAAACATTTCTCCAGGAATAGATCCAAAATCATTAATGTCTTTGCCTCGGAAACAGTTCTACTGGTCGAACTCCAAAGGATATTAATAACCACAGGCCATGGAAACAATTAGGCAAGAAACATCTTAGCGATGAATTGTTTTAGCGCGCGAGAAGGTTTCATATTAATTTGAAATGCATTAGTACAGAGATGCCAATAACAAAGGAACACGCTGAATTTGCGTTTAGGGATTATTTGAGCGAAACCGTTTTAGACAGGTTATGGAACTATTTCAGCGAAACAGATAGAGACATTTTAAAAGAAGATTTTGGAAGAGGTTTTGAGTGTGGTCGTTATAATACACAAGTTTCATTTGAACAATGTTGTGAGGTCCTCTAACCCAACCCCAAAGGGTTCCAATCCTCCTACCCCAACCCCGAAGGAAGCCCCGGGCCTCAAAAGCCCCCCCCCCAAGCTCCCAAAGGCCCTCCACCGGTCCCCAAATGTCCCCCAGGTCCCCAACTGTCACCCCGGACCCTCAAAGACCCACCATGCACGCAAAGGGCCACCGGCGCCCCAAAGGCCCACCCAGACCCCCAAAGACCATCTCCGGGCCCCCCAAAGGCCCATCGAGCTCCCAAAGGCCCAACGGGGTCCCAAAGGCCCGCCACCGGCCCCCAGGCACTGCCCCAACGGTCCTCCACCGGTCCCCACAGGCCCATCGAGCGCCCAAAGGACCAACGGGGACCCAAAGGCCCTCCACCGGTCCCCAAAGGCCCATCGAGCTCCCAAAGGACCAACGGGGTCCCCAAGACCCTCCACCGGTCCCCAAACGTCCCCCCGGCACCCAAAGGCCCTCCACCGGCCCCCAACGGCCCCCCAAGCTCCCACAGGATCACCGGCGCCCCCAAAGGCCCACCCAGACCCCCAAAGGCCATCCCCGGGCCCCACAAAGGAATTATTTACTGACCTTCAGTTGTTGTGATTTTAAAAGTTCTGCTTTTGTTTTCTAAAATCATCGCCTAAAATTTCTCAAACTGTTTCACCCAAAGAGACACATACACAGAAACACACACACAGAGACACAAACAGAGACAAACACACAGAGACACACACACATAGACACACGCACAGAGACACACTCACAGAGACACACACACAGAGACACACACACACAGAGACACACACAGAGACACACACACACAGAGACACACACAGGTTATGGTTTTCCTTGTCAGAGTTACATTTTCTTGATTTTTCAAAGTTCATTTTGAATTTCTTTCGTTGAAATGCAAGAGTTGGAATATTTCAGAAGTTTTTGGTTGTGGTTTACCTTGTCACAGTTAAATTTTCTTGATTTTTCAAAGTTCATTTTAATTTCTTACGTTGAAATGCAAAATTTTGAATATTTAAGTAGTGTTTGGTCGTGGTTTAACTTGTCACAGTTACATTTTATTGATTTTTCAAAGTTCATTTTGAATTTATTTCGTTGAAATGCAAGAGTTGGACTATTTCAGTGGTGTTTGGTTATGGTTTACCTTGTCAAAGTTACATTTTCATGATTTTTCAAAGCTCATTTTGAATTTCTTTCGTTGAAGTGCAAGAGTTGGAATATTTCAATAGTGTTTGATTGTGGTGTACCTTGTCACAGTTACATTTTCTTGATTTTTCAAACTTCATTTTGAATTTTTTTCATTTAAATGAAAGAGTTGAAATATTTCATTAGTGTTAGGTTGTGGTTTACCTTTACCCAGAGACATTTTCTTGATTTTTTCACATGTCAATTTGAATTTCTTTCGTTGAATAGCAAGAGTTGGTATATTTCAGTAATGTTTGGTTATGGTTTACATTGTCACTGTTACATTTTCTCGATTTTTCAAAGTTTATTTTGAATTTCATTCATTGAAGTGCAAGAGTTGGAATATTTCATTAGTGTTTGTTTGTGGTTTACCTTGTGACAGTTACATTTTCTTGATTTTTCAATGTTAATTTTGAATTTTTTTCGTTGTAATTAAAGAGTTGGAATATTTCTTTATATTTTGATAATGGTTAAACTTGTCACATATACATTAACTAGATATTTCAAAGATAAGTTAGTATATCATTCTTTTACATTAACTATTTGGAATCGTTCAGTAGTGTTTGGTTGTGGTTTACCTTGTCACAGTTACATTTTCTTGATTATTCAAAGTTCATTTTGAATTTCATTCTTTGAAATGCAAGAGTTGTAATATTTCAGTAGCGTTCGGTTGTGGTTTAACTTGTCACAGTTACATTTTCTTGATTTTTTCAAAGTTCATTTTGAATTTCTACCGTTGAAATGCAAGAGTTGGAATATGTCAGTAGTGTTTGGTTGTGGTTTACCTTGTCACAGTTACATTTTCTTTGATTTTTCAAAGTTCATTTTGAATTTCTTTCGTTGAAATGCAAGAGATGGAATATTTCAGTAGTGTTTGGTCGTGCTTTACCTTGTCACAGTTACATTTTCTTGATTTTTCAAAGTTCATTTTGAATTTCTTTTGTTGAAATGCATGAGTTGGAATATTTCAGTAGCGTTCGGTTGTGGTTTAACTTGTCACAGTTAAATTTTCTTGATTTTTCAAAGTTCATTTTGAATTTCTTTCGTTGAAATGCAAGAGTTGGAATATTTCAGTAGTATTTGGTTGTGGTTTACCTTGTCACAGTTACATTTTCTTGATTTTTCAAAGTTCATTTTGAATTTCTTTAGTTGAAAAGCAAGAGTTGGAATATTTCAGTATTGTTTGGATGTGTATTACCTTGTCACAGTTACATTTTCTTGATTTTTCAATGTTCATTTTAATTTCTTTCCTTGAAATGCAAGAGTTGGAATATTTCAGAAGTGTTTGGTTGTGGTTTAACTTGTCACAGTTACATTTTCTTGATTTTTCAAAGTTCATTTTGAATTTCTTTCGTTGAAATGCAAGAGTTGGAATATTTCAGTAGTGTTTGGTTATGGTTTACCTTGTCACAGTTACATTTTCTTGATTTTTCAAAGTTCATATTGAATTTCTTTCGTTGAAATGCAAGAGTTGGACTATTTCAGTAGTGTTTGTTTGTTGTTTACCTTGTCACAGTTACATTTTCATGATTATTCAAATCTCATTTTGAATTTCTTTCGTTGAAAAGCAAGAGTTGGAATATTTCAGTAGTGTTTGCTTGTGGTTTACCTTGTCACAGTTACATTTTCATGATTTTTCAAAGTTCATTTTGAATTTCATTCATTGAAAAGCAAGAGTTGGAATATTTCAGTAGTGTTTGGTTGTGGTTTACCATGTCACAGTTACATTTTCTTGATTTTTCAAAGTTCATTTGAATTTCTTTCTTTGAAATGCAAGAGTTGGAATATTTCAGTAGTGTTTGGTTATGGTTTACCTTGTCACAGTTACATATTCTTGATTTTTCAAAGTTCATTTTGAATTTCTTTCGTTGAAGTGTAAGAGTTCGACTATTTCAGTAGTGTATGGTCGTGGTTTACCTTGTAACAGTTACATTTTCTTGATTTTTCAAAGTTCATTTTGAAGTTCTTTCATTGAAATTCAAGAGTTGGAATATTTCAGTAGTGTTTGGTTGTGGTTTACCATGTCACAGTTACATTTTCTTGATTTTTCAAAGTTCATTTTGAATTGCTTTCGTTGAAATGCAAGAGTTGGAATATTTCAGTAGTGTTTGGTTCTGGTTTACATTGTCACAGTTACATTTTCTTGATTTTTCAAAGTTCATTTTGAATTTCTTTCTTTGAAATGCAAGAGCTGGAATATTTCAGTAGTGTATGGTAGTGGTTTACCTTGTCACAGTTAAATTTTCTTGATTTTTCAATGTTCATTTTGAATTTCTTTCCTTGAAATGCAAGAGTTGGAATGTTTCAGTAGCGTTTGGTTGTGGTTTACCTTGTCACAGTTACATTTTCTTGATTTTTCAAAGTTTATTTTGAATTTCTATCACTGAAATGCAAGAGTTGGTATATTTCACTAGCGTTCGGTTGTGGTTTACCTTGTCACAGTAACATTTTCTTGATTTTTCAAAGTTCATTTTGAATTTCTTTCGTTGAAATGCAAGAGTTGGAATATTTCAGTAGTGTTTGGTTGTGGTTTACCTTGTCAAAGTTACATTTTCTTGATTTTTAAAAGTTCATATTGAATTTCTTTCTTTGAAATGCAAGAGTTGGAATATTTCACTAGTGTTTGGTTGTGGTTTACCTTGTCACAATTACATTTTCTCGATTTTTCAAAGTTCATTTTTGAATTTCTTTCGTTGAAAAGCAAGAGTTGGAATATTTCAGTAGTGTTTGCTTGTGGTTTACCTTGTCACAGTTACATTTCTTGATTTTTCAAAGTTCATTTGAATTTCTTTCGTTGAAATGCAAGAGTTGGAATATTTTAGCAGTGTTTGGTTGTGGTTTACCTTGTCACAATTACATTTTCTTGATTTTTCAAAGTTCATTTTGAATTTCTTTCGTTGAAATGCATGAGTTGGAATATTTCAGTAGTGTTTGGTTGTGGTTTAACTTGTCACAGTTACATTTTCTTGATTTTTAAAAGTTAATTTTGAATTTCTTTTGTTGAAATGCAAGAGTTGGAATATTTCAGTAGAGTTCGGTTGTGGTTTAACTTGTCACAGTTACATTTTCATGATTTTTCAAAGTTCATTTTGAATTTCTTTCGTTGAAATGCAAGAGTTGGAATATTTCAGTAATGTTTGGTTGTGGTTTACCTTGTCAAAGTTACATTTTCATGATTTTCCAAAGTTCATTTTGAATTTCTTTCGTTGAAAAGCAAGAGTTGGAATATTTCAGTAGTGTTTGCATGTGGTTTACCTTGTCACAGTTACATTTTCTTGATTTTTCAAAGTTCATTTGAATTTCTTTCATTTGAAATGCAAGAGTTGGAATATTTCAGAAGTGTTTGGTTGTGTTTTACCTTGCAACATTTAAAGTTTATTGATTTTTAAAATTTTATTTTAATTTATTTCTTTGAAATGCAAGAGTTGGAATATTTAAGTATTGTTTGGTATTGGTTTACCTTGTCAAAGTTACATTTTCTTGATTTTTCAAAGTTCATTTTGAATTTCTTTCATTGAAATGCAAGAGTTGGACTATTTCAGTAGTGTTTGGTTGTGGTTTACATTGTCACAGTTACATTTTAATGATTTATCAAACCACAATTTGAATTTCTTTAGTTGAAATGCAAGAGTTGTAATATTTCAGTCGTGTTTGCTTATGGTTTACCTTGTCACAGTTACATTTTCATGATTTTTCAAAGTTCATTTTGAATTTCTTTCGTTGAAATGCAAGAGTTGGAATATTTCAGTAGTGTTTGGTTATGGTTTACCTTGTCACAGTTACATTTTCTTGATTTTTCAAAGTTCAATTCGAATTTCTTTCGTTGAAATGCAAGAGTTGGACTATTTCAGTAGTGTTTGGTTATGGTTTAAATTTTCACAGTTAAATTTTATTGATTTTTAAATGTACATTTTAATTTATTTAGTTGAAGTTCAAGAGTTGGAATATTTCAATAGTGTTTGGTTGTGGTTTAAATTGTCACAGTTAAATTTTCTTGATTTTTCAAATTTCATTTGGAATTTCTTTCGTTGAAATGCAAGATTTGGAATATTTCAGTTGTGTTTTGTTATGGTTTACCTTATCAAAGTTAAATTTTATTGATTTTTCAATGTTCATTTTGAATTTCTTTCGTTGAAATGCAAGAGTTGGAATATTTCATTTGTGTTTGCTTATGTTTTACCTTGTAACTGTTGCTTTCTCTTGATTTTTCAATGTTCATTTGAATTTCTTTCGTTGAAATGCAAGAGTTGGAATATTTCAGTAGTGTTTGGTTATGGTTTACCGTCCCACAGTTACATTGTATTGATTTTTCAAAGTTAATTTAGAATTTCTTTCGTTGAAATGCAAGAGTTGGAATATTTCAGTGGTGTTTGGTTATGGTTTACCTTATCACAGTTACATTTTCTTGATTTTCAAATTCTTTTTGAATTTCTTTCGTTGAAATGCAAGAGTTGTAATATTTCACTAGTGTTTTTTTCTTTTTTAACTTGACACATTTACACACATGTATACACATATGTACACACATACACACACACACACACACACACACACCCACATACACACACACACACACACACACACACACATACACACACGTTAGGTTAAGTTAGGTTAGGTTAGCCAATGTACGCTTCACTTAGGTTAGCTTAGGTTAGGTGAGAGACAGGCAAAAAGTTAGGTGTATGATTAGGTTAGGTTAGGTTAGATTAAGTTAGGTTAGGTTATGTTAGGTTAGGATAGGGTAGCCTACGTACGCGCACATATATGTTAGGTTAGGTTGGATTAAGTTAGGTTAGGTTAAGTTAGGTTAGGTTAGATTAATTTAGGTTAGGTTAAGTTAGGATAGGTTAGATTAAGTTAGGTTAGGCTAAGTTAGGTTAGGCTAGGTTAGCCTACGTACGCGCGCGTACGTAGGCTAACCTAGCCTAACCTAACTTAGCCTAACCTAACTTAATCTAACCTATCCTAACTTAACCTAACCTAACTTAATCTAACCTAACCTAGCTTAACCTAAACTAAATTAATCCAACCTAACCTACCCTATAAGTGCACGTACGTAGGCTAACCTCTACTAAACTAACATAACCTAACCTAACTTAATCTAACCTAACCTAATCATACACCTAACTTTTTGCCTGTCTCTCACCTAACCTAAGCTAACCTAAGTGAAGCGTACATTGGCTAACCTAACCTAACTTAACCTAACGTGTGTGTATGTGTGTGTGTGTGTGTGTGTGTGTGTGTGTGTGTGTGTGTGTGTGTGTGTGTGTGTGTATGTGTGTAGATATATGTATACATGTGTGTAAATGTGGCAAGGTAAACCAGAACCAAACACTAGTGAAATATTCCAACTCTTGCATTTCAACGAAAGAAATTCAAAATGAATTTTAAAATAAATAAAATTTAACTGTGATAATGTAAAACATAAACAAAAACAACTGAAATATTAAAACTATTGAATATCAACGAAAGAAATTCGAAATGAACTTTGAAAAATCAAGAAAATGTAACTGTGGGAAGGTAAACCATAACCAAACACTACTGAAATATTCCAACTCTTGCATTTCAACGAAAGAAATTCAAATTAACTTTGAAAAATCAAGAAAATGCAACTGTGATAAGGTAAACCATAAGCAAACACTACTGAAATATTCCAACTCTTGCTTTTAAACGAAAGAAATTCAAAATGATCATTTAAAAATCAAGAAAATGTAACTGTGATAAGGTAAACCATAACCAAACACAACTGAAACATTCCAACTCTTGCATTTCAACGAAATAAATTCTAAATGAACTTTGAAAAATCAAGAAAATGTAACTGTGACAATGTAAACCATAACCATACACTACTTAAATATTCCAACTCTTTCACTTCAAGGAAATAAATTCAAATGAACATTTAAAAATCAATAAAATTTAACTGTGAAAATGTAAACCATAACCAAACACCACTTAAATAGTCCAACTCTTTCATTTCAACGAAAGAAATTCAAATTGAACTTTTAAAAATCAAGAAAATGAAACTTTGACAATGTAAACAATAACCAAACACTACTTATATATTCCAACTCTTTCATATAAACTAAAGAAATTCAAAAAGAACATTTAAAAATCAAGAACATGTAACTTTGACAAGGTAAACCATAAGCAAACACTACAGAAATATTCCAACTCTTGCTTTTCAACGAAAGAAATTCAAAATGGGCTTTGAAAATACATGAAAATGTAACTGTGACAAGGTAAACCACAACCAAACACTACTGAAATAGTCCAACTCTTGAATTTCAATGAAAGAAATTCAAAATGAACTTTGAAAAATAAAGAAAATGTACCTTTGAATTTAAACCACGACCAAACACTACTGAAATATTCCAACTCTTGCATTACAATGAAATAAATTAAAATGAACTTTGAAAAATCAGGAAACTGTAACTGCGCCAAGGTAAAACAAACCCAAACACTTCTGAAATATTCCAACTCTTGCATTTCAAATGAAAGAAATTCAAATGAACTTTGAAAAATCAGGAAAATGTAACTGTGACAAGGTAAACCACATGCAAACACTACTGAAATATTCCAACTCTTGCTTTTCAACGAAAGAAATTCAAAATGAACTTTGAAAAATCATGAAAATGTAACTTTGACAAGGTAAACCACAACCACACAATACTGAAATATTCCAACTCATGCTTTTCAATGAAGGAAATTCAAAATTAAATTTGAAAAATCAAGAAAATATAATTTTGACAATTTAAACCACAACCGAACGCTACTGAAATATTCCAACTCGTGCATTTCAACGAAAGAAATTCAAATGAACTTTGAAAAATCAAGAAATAGAAATGTGACACGGTAAACCACAACCAAAAACAACTGAAATATTCCAACTCAAGCAGTTCAACGAAAGAAATTCAAAATGAACTTTGAAAAATCAAGAAAATGTAACTGTGACAAGGTAAACCACAACCAAACACTGCTGAAATATTCCAACTCTTACATTTCAACGAAAGAAATTCAAATGAACTTTGAAAAATCAAGAAATGTAACTGTGACAAGGTAAACCACAAGCAAACACTACTGAAATATTCCAACTCTTGCTTTTCAACGAAAGAAATTCAAAAATGAACTTTGAAAAATCAAGAAAATGTAAATGTGACAAGGTAAACCACAACCAAACACTAGTTAAATTTTCCAACTCTTTCATTTCAACGAAATAAATTCAAAATGAACTTTGAAGAATCAAGAAAATGTAACTTTGACAAGGTAAACCACAACCAAACACTACTGAAATATTCCAACTCTTGCATTTCAACGAAAGAAATTCAAAATGAACTTTGAAAAATCAAGAAAATGTAACTGTGATAGGTTAAACCAAAACCACACGCTACTGAAATATTCCAACTCTTGAATTTCAACGAAATAAATTCAAAATAAACTTTGAAAAATCAAGAAAATGTAACTGTGACAAGGTAAACCACAACCAAACGCTACTGAAATATTCCAACTCTTGCATTTCAAGGAAAGAAATTCAAAATGAACTTTGAAAAATCAAGAAAATGTAACTGTGAGAAGGTAAACCACTACCATACACTACTGAAATATTCCAGCTCTTTCATTTCAACGAAAGAAATTCAAAATGAACTTTTAAAAATCAAGAAAATGTAACTGTGACAATGTAAACCATAACCAAACACTACTGAAATATTCCAACTCTTGCATTTCAACGAAAGCAATTCAAAATGAACTTTAAAAAATCAAGAAAATGTAACTGTGACATGGTAAACCACAACCAAACACTACTGAAATATTCCAACTCTTGCATTTCAATGAAAGAAATTCAAAATGAACTTTGAAAAATCAAGAAAATGTAACTGTGACAAGGTAAACCACGACCATACACTACTGAAATAGTCCAACTCTTGCACTTCAACGAAAGAAATTCAAAATGAACTTTGAAAAATCAGGAAAATGTAACTGTGACAAGGTAAACCATAACCAAACACCACTGAAATAGTCCAATTCTTTCATTTCAACTAAATAAATTAAAAATGAACTTTGAAAAATCAAGAAAATGTAACTGTGACAATGTAAACCACAACCAAACACTACTGAAATATTGCAACTCTTGCTTTTCAAGTAAAGAAATTCAAAAAGAACTTTGAAAAATCATGAAAATGTAACTGTGACCAGGTAAACCATAAGCAACCACTACTGAAATATTCAAATTCTTGTTTTTCAACGAAAGAAATTCTAAATAAGATTTGAAAAATCATGAAAATATAACTGTGACAAGGTAAACCACATCCAAACACTACTGAAATATTCAAACTCTTGCATTTCAATGAAAGAAATTCAATATCAACTTTTAAAAATCATTAAAATGTAACTGTGACAAGGAAAACCAAAACCAAACACTAATGAAATATTCCAAATATTGCATTTCAAAGAAAGAAATTATAAATTAACTTTGAAAAATCAATAAAATGTAACTGTGACAAGGTAAACCACAACCAAACACTTCTTAAATATTCCAACTCTTGCATTTTAAATAAAGAAATTCAAATGAACTTTGAAAAGTCAAGAAAATGTAACTGTGACAAGGTAAACCACATCCAAACACTACTGAAATATTCCAACTCTTGGTTTTCAACGAAAGAAATTCAAAATGAACTTTGAAAAATCAAGAAAATGTAACTGTGACAAGGTAAACCACAAGCAAACACTATTGAAATATTCCAACTCTTGCATTTCAACGAAAGAAATTCAAAGTGAACTTTGAAAAATCAAGAATATTTAACTGTGACACGTAAAACCACAACTGAACTCTACTGAAATATTCCAACTCATGCATTTCAACAAATGAAATTCAAAATGAACTTTGAAAAATCAAAAAAATGTAACTGTGACAAGGTAAACCACGACCAAACACTACTGAAATATTCCAACTCTTGCATTTCAACGAAAGAAATTCAAAATGAACTTTGAAAAATCAAAGAAAATGTAACTGTGACAAGGTAAACAACAACCAAACACTACTGACATATTCCAACTCTTGCATTTCAACGGTAGAAATTCAAAATGAACTTTGAAAAAATCAAGAAAATGTAACTGTGACAAGTTAAACAACAACCTAACTCTACTGAAATATTCCAACTCTTGCATTTCAAAGAATTAAATTCAAAATGAACTTTGAATAATCAAGAAAATGTAACTGTGACAAGGTAATCCACAACCAAACACTACTGAAATATTCCAACTCTTGCATTTCAACGAAAGAAATTCAAAATGAACTTTGAAAAATCAATAAAATGTAACTGTGACAAGGTAAACCACAACCAAACACTACTGAAATATTCCAACTCTTGCATTTCAACGAAAGAAATTCAAAATGAACTTTGAAAAATCAAGAAAATGTAACTGTGACAAGGTAAACCACAAACAAACACTAATTAAATATTCCAACTCTTACATTTCAACGAAAGAAATTCAAAATGAACTTTGAAAAATCAGGAAAATGTAACTGTGACAATCTAAACCAAAACCAAACACCACTGAATTATTCCAACTCTTGCATTTCAACGAAAGAAATTCGAAATGAACTTTGAAAAATCAAGAAAATGTAACTGTGACAAGGTAAACCACAACCACACACTACTGAAATATTCCAACTCTTGCATTTCAACGAAATAAATCCAAAATGAACTTTTAAAAATCATGAAAATGTAACTCTGACAATGTAAACCACAACCAAACACTATTTAAATAGTCCAACTCTTGCACTTCACCTAAATAAATTCAAAATGGAATTTGAAAAATCAAGAAATTTATACATTGACAAGGTAAACAATAACCAAACACCACTGAAATTTTCAAAATCTTGCATTTCAATGAAAGAAATTCAAATGGACTGTGAAAAATCATGAAAATGTAACTGTGATAAGTTAAACCATGACCCAACACTACTGAAATATTCCAACTCTTGAATTTCAACGTAATAAATTCAAATGAACTTTGAAAAATAAAGAAAATTTAACTGTGACCATGTAAACCACAACCAAACACTTCTGAAATATTCCAACTCTTGCTTTTCAACGAAAGAAATTCAAAATGAACTTTGAAAAATCAAGAAAATGTAACTGTGACAAGGTAAACCATAACCTGTGTGTGTCTCTGTGTGTGTGTCTCTGTGTGTGTGTGTCTGTGTGTGTGTGTCTCTGTGTGTGTGTCTCTGTGAGTGTGTCTCTGTGTGTTTGTCTCTGTGTGTGTGTCTCTGTGTGTTTGTCTCTGTTTGTGTCTCTGTGTGTGTGTTTCTGTGTATGTGTCTCTTTGGGTGAAACAGTTTGATGAATTTTAGGCGATGATTTTAGAAAAAAAAAGCAGAACTTTTAAAATCACAACAACTGAAGGTCAGTAAATAATTCCTTTGTGGGGCCCGGGGATGGCCTTGGGGGGTCTGGGGGGGCCTTTGGGGGCGCCGGTGATCCTTGGGGAGCTGGGGGGGCCGTGGGGGGCCGGTGGAGGGCCTTGGGGTGCCTGGGGGACTTT
Source organism: Artemia sp. Qi Xiang Cuo (assembly GCF_049724085.1). NCBI lineage: Eukaryota > Metazoa > Arthropoda > Branchiopoda > Anostraca > Artemiidae > Artemia > Artemia sp. Qi Xiang Cuo. The sequence continues at coordinate 73,578 of NC_142805.1, forward strand.
TGGGGACCGGTGGAGGGCCTTTGGGATCCCGTTGGTCCTTTGGGAGCTCGATGGGCCTTTGGGGACCGGTGGAGGGCCTTTGGGTCCCCGTTGGTCCTTTGGGAGCTCGATGGGCCTTTGGGGACCAGAGGAGGACCTTTGGGGCACAGGGAGGGCCTTTGGGTGCCTGGGGGCCGGTGGAGGGCCTTTGGGACCCCGTGGGGCGTGGGGGAGCTCGAGGGGCCTGGGGGGGGCCTGGTGATGGCGGTGGGGGGGCGGGGTGGGCCTTTGGGGCGCCGGTGGCCCTTTGCGAGCTGGGTGGGTCTTTGCGGGTCCGGGGGGACAGTTGGGGACCTGGGGGACATTTGGGGACCGGTGGAGGGCCTTTGGGAGCTTGGGGGGGGGGCTTTTGAGGACCGGGGGCTTCCTTCGGGGTGGGGGGAGGAGGATTGGAACCCTTTGGGGTTGGGTTAGAGGACCACACAACATTGTTCAAATGAAACTTGTGTATTATAACGACCACACTCAAAACCTCTTCCAAAATCTTCTTTTAAAATGTCTCTATCTGTTTCGCTGAAATAGTTCCATAACCTGTCTAAAACGGTTTCGCTCAAATAATCCCTAAACGCAAATTCAGCGTGTTCCTTTGTTATTGGCATCTCTGTACTAATGCATTTCAAATTAATATGAAAACTTCTCGCGCACTAACACAATTCATCGCTAAGATGTTTCTTGCCTAATTGTTTCCCGGTCCTTGGGTTATTAATATCATTTGGAGTTCGACCAGTAGAACTGTTTCCGAGGCAAAGACATTAATGATTTTGGATCTATTCCTGGAGAAATGTTTCTAGGCGAAAATTTTTAAAGTCTGACAGATGATGTCAGTGATTGATTGATCTGTCAAGAAAGGGAAAATTAATTTGTTGTTTCTAAGTGGAATTATTGATTCATGATAGGTGAATTGAGGTCGACAGCACAGGTGTTCTGACTCGTGACAGCATCACTTGGTTTATGGTTTTCTCAGTGAGAAAGTTCCTGTTTTTTCAAATTCTCACTGACAAATCCATAAAACATACATAAATTGATGTTGACATCCATAAATGTGACAAAAGTTTCTGTTTTTCCATTCTCACTGAGAAAAACCATAAAACAGACATGAATTGCTGTTGACATCCATGAAAGTGAGAAAGTTTCTGTTTTTCCATTCTCACTGACAAAAACCATAAAAACATCAAAATTCCTGTTTTTCCAAGTGAGAAAATTCATGTTTTTTCATTCTCAGTGAGAAAACCATAAAACAGACATGAATTGCTGTTGACATTCATAAATGTGACAAAGTTCATGTTTTTCAAATTCTCACTGACAAAATCCATAAAACATACATAAATTGCTGTTGACATCCATAAATGTGTCAAAGTTCCTGTTTTTCCATTCTCACTGACAAAATCCATAAAACATACATAAATTGCTTTTGACATCCATGAAAGTGAGAAAGTTTCTGTTTTTCCATTCTCACTGACAAAAACCATAAAAACATCAAAATTCCTGGTTTTTCAAGTGAGAAAATTCCTGTTTTTTCATTCTCACTGAGAAAACCATAAACCAGACATGAATTGCTGTTGACATTCATAAATGTGACAAAGTTCATGTTTTTCCATTCTCAGTGAGAAAACCATAAAACAGACATGAATTGCTGTTGACATCCATAAATGTGACAATGTTCCTGTTTTTTCATTCTCACTGAGAAAACCATAAAACAGACATGAATTGCTGTTGACATACATAAATGTGACAAAATTCATGTTTTTCAAATTCTCACTGACAAAAACCATTAAACATCCATGAAAAACATCAAATAAATCGAACAACACACATAACCATCCAAGAAAACATACATAAAATTGACAAAATTCCTGTTTTTCAAATTCTCATTGACAAAAAAAACATACCCCACGTGGTTCTCGTGTCAATATATGGTGTTAAAAAAGTTGTAGGTGGCAGCAGGGGTGAGCATTGGGGGCTTTAGGGTCACCTCTACTGCTTTCTACGCCCTTCCTATAAATTCCACCGTCAGCGATTAAATTAAAAACACACAGAAAATTGGTAGCATTAGTCTATGCCCTCTTGAAAGAAAAATTACTGGTACTTATGTATTATAGAAATACACTCAAGAAGAGCTATTAGGTTAATCATAATGAAAGATGCCATAACATGATGAAAATATAATACTTTAGTTTATATAATAATATAATTTGAGGTAAATATTTGCACATTAAGGGGGGGGGGGATAAATTTCAGAAAGGGTTTAAAAACCTAATTCAACCTACCCTTAACCCCACCCCCGTAATGTGCAAATATATAACCAAAATTATACAAGTCCAATGCATTCTGTCGGTCGCCATTTATCCTTGTCGCTATGAAATCGGTTTGCTCAGATCGTACATTCAGCAAACTTCTCCACTGTTTGGTATTATGGTTGCAGCGGTAGCTGCAACCTAGTAAAGAGCGAACCACAGCCCATAGTGAGTAAAAGCTAAAAAACTTTAAAACGGTCTTTTTTCTTCTTTTTTTTCCTGGCCTAGCGGGTTACTAGAACATCATAGAGAGATGCTTAAGAGCTCATTTAAAAGCTATTTGTCATATGTACGTGGTTTATATAAATTCCACGATCCGTAAGTGCCATATGGCATAAAAGAGGGCAATTTATGCCATTTCTCAAGGGGTGGGGCTATCGGGCAACCAGAACATCGTAGATAGGTTTTTGATAGCTCATATAAAAAATATTGCTCATATTTACGTTCTGCCTATAAATTCCGCCATTTGCAAGTTTCAAATGGTACTAAAAATGGCACTTTTTGTGCGATGTCTGAAGTGGAAAAGCTGGGGCTAGTGGATACCAGAACTTCTTAGAGTGATGTTTAATGGCTCATTTGAAAACTTTTGCTCATATCTACGGGCTTTTATCAATTCTAAAATTCGTAAGTGAGATATAGCACAGAAAACAACACTTTTGGTGCCACTTCGTAAGTGGAAAATCTTGAAAGTATAAAACGGTATAATTGTAATAATTTTGATCCAAAACCCTTAACTCGAGGTTTGCAAGAACATCTCCCGCAGGTTCCTCCTCTAGGCCCCCTTAAAAAGCTACGCAATTGAAGTCCTACAAACACAAATATATTAAATTAAATTATTAGAGGCGTGGTTCTCTTAGTATAGTGCTGGACTTCAAATTCAATTATCATGCGTTTGATTCCTCCTTGGATTTTTTTTTTTTCAATTATGGTTTGTTACTTCTTATCATTACTTATCCACTATTTTTGCAAATGTGATGCTCTCATTTTCTCAAGCATATCCCGAGAAGACTCATTTTAAAGCTATTACTAATATCTACGTGATTTTTATCAATTTTACCACCTATAGGTGCCATATAGCACTAAAACCGGCACTTTCGGTGCCACTTCTTAAGTGGAAGTTCGGAAGCATAAGACGGTACCATTGCAACAATTATGGTCCAAAGCCCTTAAATGGAGGTTTATAAGAACCTCTCACATATACTCCCCCTCCAAACCCCCTGTGTAAGTTTCATAAATCTTCTACTCATCTTAAAAGTAAAAGATTATTGCAAAAACAAATTAACTAAAACTAAAAACTTATTACTAGAAATCTACCAAAAATTAGCCTTCACTTTTCAACACTCAACACTTTCAACAACAATCAACACTTTTGAATTAAACCTTCAAACTTCACTCTGCGATGAAGCCTATGTGCTAGTTCTAATGGCGGTAGTTGACGGGAAGGAACATCCTTGCCCCCTTATTTTTTGCTCCTTCCTATGTTTTGAAAAACCCCTTTTTTTGGTTATTTAATTGAAAAAGGCACTTTTTTCATTTGAAAAAAATGGGTGGAAAAACAGAAAGTGCACTTTATGGGAATGTGCTATCAAGTCAAATTTATAAAAAGTGACTAGGCATAAATACAACCTTCTAAATGTGCCCTTAAACAGCTTCATAAGTTTTCAATTGAAACTAAGGAATGACAGTAAAACTTAAAACGAACAGAAATTATTCTGTATAAATAAAGAAGATCATGGCGGGGTTATTTCTTCATTAGATTTCAACAAAAAACGAACAAAAATTGATCTAAAAAAACGAAGGTTTTCCAAGGGGAGTAAAGAGTGAGGTTGAACCTTAAAAAGGACAAAAATCAATGCCTAGTAGACTATCTAATATACATTAATCAAACTCGTAAAAATAAACCAAATATTTATATTTCCCTGTATTTCTAGGATTATAGAAAACTAGCGCTTACTGAAAACACAAAATAATATTGAAGTTTTGGTACAGTAAAAACAAACCAATTAAGGACACTTTTTAAAGAATAAAACTATTATCAATCCCTTTTAGGATCAATCCCTTTTAAGATAAATAACAATTCATTTTAGGATTGTTGCTTTATTTTTTTTTCTCGTTTAATTTGGTATCACTTCATTGCACGATGGCTCATTTCAATGCCTGGCTGTCGTTTTGGTTTTAAAAAGTACATGTCATGATTACTTTTTAGACAAGTTCGAAGTAAAGCCATCTTGATAGCATTAGGACTATATACTAGCTTTAGAATTTGTATCATAGCTTGAAATTCGCTGTTGTATAGAGACAAATAACCATATTTTCAGAGTTCATATTATATCTTATTTGATCTTTATTTTAAGTAATACTAAAGCATATTTCTTACATTTGAAGATTGTTTATTAATTACTATTGATATTATAACTTAAAGCACTATTGAATATTATTCCAAAATGCTACCTCATAAAGTAATCCAATAATCTGTATGCTGTTCAATGACTTTGCAGTTATTAAAAAAATATTGAATTTTACGCTTTATGTTTTTAAGATAATTTTAATTGTATATGGAAAATCACTGATGTCACAACTGGGGTAAGACTATGAAAAGCTTTATAGATTAGTTTATTGTTGTCAGGCTTCATGCTCACTTTTCACTCCCAAATCAATGTTCCTGTTTTTAATACTTGATTTTTGTGTTTTCAGTAAAATACTAGTTTTCTATAATCCTAGAAGGCCGTAGAAGCTTAATTAGTTGGTTTATTTGTGCTAGTTTTACTGATATATATTAGCCAGGCTATGAAGCCATGGTGTTTGCCTGTTTTAAGTTTTAACTTCGCTCTTTACTTCCCTTGGAAAAACTTTGTTTTTTTAGATAAGTTAGAAACTGATTTAATATGAAATAAAATATTTATGACAAAAAATAAAATTATGGGGTTTTTGAAGTACCACTTTAATAAAATAAGAGTTTAAAAATTAACCATTAAAAGTACCACAGATCTTAGAAAACTATCCTTGAATGTCGGCATTCAAGGATTTTGAGATGCAACCACTTCCTTGCTCATGTAAGTTTGTGGCCCGGAAAAGGGTGGTTGAGACTAGCCTATAAAAGTTACACTTTGTTGTAATTAGCAACTTATTATATCTGGATACTTGTTTGACCTCTGGTCTTTAAGCTTTTGCTAAGGAGGACTTTGGATGATTGTAAGTGTCTTAATTTTCTATTGCTTATAATTTCATCTTTGTTGTTTTTTATATTCTGTGGGACAAATGATCCCTGTGGCATATATATCTAGCCAGACCCTTGTATCATCGTTGTTGAGTCCAATAAAAGTAATCATTTCTATTTTCAACCTCTCAGTAACGTTATTTAAGCTTCTCATCTATACCCAGTAGGCACACCTCGTGCAATTAGTCAGGCCAACCCTAAGGAAACACTACTCTAGTATTAGTCACCCTTAATAACGTACCACACACCCCCTCCAAGGGCCAGATTAACAACCACTTTACTACATTATTAAGAAGGTTCCTTGGTTCCCTCTGACATAATTTTTTTTTAAAGCAAAGTGACTCGCAAATAGAAGATGCAGGGAAATCAGAGGCAATGCTATAACGTTGCCTATAGTAAAGGTCATACGGCTCTAGTGTTTTATTATTTATTATTATTATTATTTTCTTTTCCCAGAGGCACTTCATATGAAACGGGTCATCGTAGAAACTTAAAGGGGGGTTTACTCGATTGGAACTCGATAGTTCTAGTGCCCTTTTTGAGAGTTGAAAATGATTGGAGGGCAACTAGCCCCCCCCCACACCCCGCATTCCCCCAACCACATCCAATCAAAAGTTTGAGATAGCCATTTTGTTCAGCGTAGTTGATTGCCAGATAGAAAATATGTTTTTGAGGATGACAATCCCCCAGCCACCCCGGGGCAAGTGTTGTAAGTTATCCCTGGGGAGTTAATCTGGTTTTTGTAGAAGATGGGAACTTTGAAATGTCAAGACAGGCTCTTTTAACTGATAATTCAAAGAGCTACTGCTCATTTTAATAGTCAAAAGTTATTGGAGGGCAACTAGCCCCCCCTCCCTCACGCCAATTATTCCCTTAGACATAGCCAGTAGAAACTTTGAGAAAGCCATTTTGTTCAGCGTAGTTGACTTGCAGATAGAAAATATGTTTTTTGAGGAGGACACTCCCCCACAACCCTCAGGGCAAGAGTTTTAAGTTATGCCCTGGGGGCATATAAGGTTTTTATAGAAGGTGTTGTCATAGAAACTTCAAAAAAAGCTCATTCGATTGGAAATTCAAAGGGCTAGTGCCACTTTTAATAGTCGAAAGTGTTTGGAGGGCAACTAGCCACCCCCACGCCCATCATTCCCCCACACACATCCAATCAAAATTTTGAGATAGCCATTTTGTTCAGTGTAGTTGATTTCTAGATAGAAAATATGTTTTTTGGGAGGACACTCCCCCAAAATCCTAAGGGCAAGGGTTATAAGTTATACCCTGGGGCATATACGGTTTTTATAGAAGGCGTTTTCTCATGAACTTAAAAACAGACATAGTTAATTGTATATTCAACCGGCCATAGCCCTTTTCATTATGTGAGAGTGATAGGTGGCAAACTAGCCCCCTCCCCATGCCGCTCATTTCCCCAAAAACAGAGCCTCCAAAGGTGTTGGGGGCCATTGGTGTCAACATACTAGATTTTCAAATATGCTACTCATTTTTTAGAAAGACAATCTCCTACAACCCTCAAGGCAAGGCTTTTAAGTTATGCACTGAGGTCATACAAGGTTTTATAAGAAGTGGTTGTTGTAGAAACTTTAAAACAGACTCTTTTGATAGGAAATTCAAAGGGCTAGTGCCCTTTTTAATAGTCGAAAGTGATTTGAGGGCAAATAACCCCCTCTCACGCCCAACATTTCCTGAAACACATCCAATCAAAATTTTGAGATAGCCATTTTGTGAAACGTGGTTTTAAGTTCTGGAAATTAAGTCTTTGGGGATTACAAATCCCCCAAAGCCCGCAGGGCAAGGGTTGTAAGTTATACCCTGGGGGCATATAAGGTTTTGTATAGACAACATTGTCGTATAAACTTCAGAGAGGGCTCATTTGATTGGAAATTGAAAATTCAAGTTCACTTTTTAAGCGTAAAAAGATATTGGAGGGTAACCAGCTCTCCCCCCTTAAACCCTATTTTCCCAAATGCGTGCAATAAAAATTTTAAGATAGCTATTTTGTTAAAAATAGTTCTAAGATGATATAACAAAAATTCCGGTGTCGACATAACCCACCAGGGCCCGGGGGCAGGCGTTGTAAGTCATGCCTTGGGGGCATATGGGTCTTATGGAAGGGATGCTCGTATTAACTTCAAAGAGGGATCCTTTGATTGGAAATTGAAAGTTCTAGTACACTTTTTAAGAGTCAAAAGAGGTTGGAGGTCTCCTAGCCCCCCCCCTCCTCCACGCCCTTTTTTCCTCAAACCCATCCGATAAGAACTTTGCGATAACTTTTTTTTAAATAGTTCAAAGACCATATAACGAAAAATCAGGGTCAACACAGCCCCCCAAGGCCCGAGGGCAGGTGTTGAAAGTTATGCCCTTGGGGAATATATGGTTCTTATTGAAGGGATGCTCGTAAAAAATTCAGAGATAGTTCATTTGATTGGAAGTTGAAAGTACTAGTTAAGGTTTTTTGAGTCAAAAGATATTAGAGGGCAACTAGCCCCCCCCCCCCGCCCCTTTTCCCCAAATGCATCCAATAAAAATTTGAGATAGGTATTAAGTTAAAATTTCTCAAAAGTCAGGAAACAAAACTCAGGTGTCGTCACAGCCTCCCAGGGTCCGGGGCAGGCGTAGTAAGTTATGCCCTGGGCCATATTTTGTTCGTATGCAAGGGATGCTTGTATAAACTTCAGAGAGGGCTCATTTGATTGGATATTGAAAATTCGAGCTCACTTTTTAATAGTCAAAAGAGATCCAAGGGCAGCTATCCCCCTTACCCAACTGATGAAAATTTTGAGATAGACATCTTGTTAAAAATAGTTCAAAGGTCGGATAGGAAAAAATCCGGTGTCAATAGAACCCCCAGAGTACTGGGGAAGGCGTTCTAAGTTATGCACTAAAGGCATGTATGGTTTTTATGAAAGGGACGCTTGTATAAACTTCATGGAGGGCTCATTTGAATGGAAATTGACCGTTATATTTCACTTTTTAAGAATCAAGAGAGTTGAACTAGCCCCCCCCCACGCTCTTTCTTCCCTAAACCAATCCCCTAAAAATTTTGAGATAGCCAGTGTTCTGGAAATTGTTCAAAAATTATATAACAAAAACTCCCCCCCCCCCAGGGTCCGGGGGATAGGCGTTGTAAGTGTTATCCTGGGGGCTTATATGGTTCTTATGAAAGGGATGCTCGTATAAACTTCAGAGGGGGCTCATTTGATTGGAAATCGAAAGTTATAGTTCGATTTTTAATAGTCAAAAGATTTCCGAGGGCAACTACCCCCCCCCCCCATACACCCTTTTTTCCCCAAGCCCACCGATAAAAATTTTTATGTTAGCCACCTCATTAAAAATAGTTGAAATGTCAGATTACAAAAGTTCCTACGTTGACGCAACCCGTCAGTGCCAGGAGGTAGGTATGATTAGCAGTGCTCTATGGGCATATACGCCTTTTACGGACGAGGTTTACGAATAAACTTTGGAGAGGGCTTTTTTGATTGAAAATTGAAAGTTCTTGTTCCCTTTTTAAGAGTCAAAATAGATCGGAGGGCGACTAGCCCCCCTCCTCCACACCCTAAATGCATCAGATAAAAATTTTAATATAGACATTTTGTTAAAAATAGTTCAAAATTCTAATAACAAAAACTCCGGTGTCGACACAGCCCCCCAGGGCCCGGGGATCGGCGTTTTAAGTTATGCCCTGGGGGCATATATGGTTGTTATAGAAGGGATGCTCGTATAAAATTCCTTGAGGGCTCATTTGATTGGAAATTGACAGTTGTAATTCCCTTTTTGAGAGTCAAAAGGGATTGTAGGGCAGCTAGCCCCCCCCCCCCACACTCCATTTATTTTTTTCCCAGGGCACTTCATATAGAAGGGTCGCTGTATAAACTTCAAAAGGGGTTCATTCGGTTGGAAATAGAGAGTTCTAGTGCCCTTTTTAAGATTAAAAAGTGATCAGAGTTAAACTGGCCCCCCAGCCCATTTTCCCCAAATACATTTGATAAGAAATTTGAGGTAGCCATTTTGTTAAAAATAGTTGAAAGATCATATGACAAAAACACCTTTACGTATGATCATTTCGTTAAAATAGTTCAGAGATCAGATAAGAAAAACCCTTTGTCAACACCCCCCTCACGGGCCCGGGAAGGCATTGTAAGTATTGTTCAGGGGGCATATAGGGTTCTTACGGAAGGTATGCTTGTATTAAATTCATAAAATTCAGAGAGGGTTGATTTCAATGGGAATTAAAAGTTGTGTTCATTTTCTCAGAGTGAAAAAGATCAGAGGGCAACTAACCCCTCCCGTCCTCAACGCCTTTGGGCGTATCAACCCATCCGATAAAAATTTCAGGTGGCCATTTTGTTAAAATTAGTTAAACCATCAGATATTAAAACTCCAGGGTCGATACAACCCCCAGGGTCCAGGGATAGGCGTTGTAAGTTACACTCTGGGGATATATATGGTTCTTATATAAGGAATACTCGTACAAACTTCAGAGAGGGCTCATTTGATTGAAAATAGAAAGTTCTACTTCAATTTTAAAGAGTCAAAAGAGGCCGAAGCTTAATCTAGTCCCCCAGAAGCCCTTTTTTCCCAAACCCATCCGATAAAAATTTTGAGATAGCAATTTTGTTAAAAATAGTTCAAACACCAAACAATAAAAAGTCAAAGGTTTACTCAAACCCATTATTTCGCTACGCTATTGCTACATTGGCAACAGTTTTGATACCCTGACGAATATTTGATTTTTTTTTTATAGCTTAATTTTAAAAAATGGAATTTTTATAAACGTGAAATTTTTTTCAATCCAAAACGAACAAAAATTAATTAAAAAAAACTTTCTGAAAAATAAGTTTTTCAAAGAAAGTAAAGGCCATTTTAAACTGAAGCTCAGCAGATACAAATACCTTTTAAAATTCAAACTCAAAACGACCAGAAATTACTATTCAAGAGTAAATGAAACCCAAAACGAACAGAAATTAAATAAACAATCATAGCAAAAACATACAACAAGCAATATATAAATGAATAAATAGATCTTAAAGTGAGTAATGCTTAGATTGAATACGAATATCAAGCTTAAAATGAAAAAAAATATTTTCCTATTGTAGTATAAACGAAACTTAAAACAAACAGAAATTAGATAAATAATCAATGCAAACAAATATACAATAGATATTAATGTAAATTAATAAATAAATCTTAAAACGAGTGAAACTTAAATTGAAAATGCAAATTAAGCTTGAAATGAACAAAAATCACCACAAACAAGAGTTTGGGTATGACTTCCTTATCTCACTGTAAAAGTCTAAAACCTACTGCGTCATTGGCGCTTTACTGCAAATTATATGCGTCTTCAACAGTATTTGGAAGTATAAACAACATCAAATTGAAAATTTGATGAATAATGATATTATTTGTTGAAACATCCATCAATTAAAGAATTTATTTCACTGTAATTGTATTTTTATTTTCAATAGTGTAAGAACTGTAAAAGAAAACATTTGTTATATAATACGTTTTCAGTTAAGCTCCAATAACACAGTAGGATTTTCGTTCTTATTTACAATTAGGAAAGGAGGCAGTATTCAAACACTTGTCTGTAGAGAAACTATATTCGTCTTTAACAACTTTAAAAAGTGCTAATAAATTAATCTGAATATTTTATGTATAATGATATTAATTGCTGAAAGCTCATCAGTTCTTTCAAACGTCACATTGATTTTAATAAAATGAAGATATGCAGGAGTCTCGGTATTTTAAGGAAACTTAGACATACTTTTCCAGGATCAATTTTGAAAATCCTTTTTCACTGCTTGATCCAATCTTACGTTTCGTACTGTCCAATAGTGTGGATGTCAACTTCACTGTTATAACCACTTTCTAAGGTTTACAATAAAGCTAGAAACCTCATTCAGGAGACTAATCGTTCATTAGTTATACCATTACTTGATCTTGAGTCACTATACATTCCTTAATGTGCAAGTTTTACTTTTGCTCAGCTTCATGGTGACCTCCCCCGGCCCCTAAGTGTTCGGCTATCTTTTACCTCTGATCAAAATAATTATAATCTTCGTAATATGACAAATCATGTTCCAGTTCCATTAACTCTTGCATAAGGTCAGATTTTAATCCTCTAATGGCGTGTCATATTGTTTGGAATAAGTTGCCTGAATCAGCTCGAGGGTGTCACTCATTCGGTTTGTTTAAAAACATTGTTAAAAATTCTTTGGCTTCATAGAAGTTATTTTTATTTATACTTTTATTTGATTTTTTTGTTTATTTTTATTGTTTTTAGTCTATTTAATCTAATTAATTAAATTAGTTTATTTATTCTATTTTTTCTATAGTTTTCATTTTATCTATATTTTCTTTTCTTCTCCTTCGTATGTGAAGGTATTTTCTTCTCCTTCGTATGGTCCAAGAATCTCTTACTATTTCTTCCAATTCATGCATGATAGTGATGTGGTCAATAGTTATGTCTGGAAAACCCATCTGACTGATTGGTCATTTCTTTTCTTCAATAAAATTTCTTTTATAGGACTTCTGAAAATTTAGAAGAAGAACATGTGATTGACATAGAAGTGGAAAAAGATTTAATAGCTGAAGACAGCAATACTCACCCTGACTTCACCACCTTTGCTCAAGGACCATGCACTTCTACAGCTGCTACTGTGCAGCCAACTTGTCTGTCTCTAAATTTTCATACAGGACAGATTGACAGTGTTTTCCCAATTGAATCTACAATAATTAGGACACCTACACCTACAAGGTCAACCAATAATTCAGGTTTTAAAAGAAAGGGAACTACTGATCAATTGCCTAGAGACAATGCAAGTAAGCTGATGGAAACAGCCAACAGTACTCTGAATAAAATCCTAGAGGGAAAGAACACCAAAGGTAGGGATTCCCACAATGCCGGTTTTTGTGAGACCTTGTGCAAAGACCTTGATTCTTTACCATTGACCTCTGACGTCTTGCAGTGTGATGATTTAATTTTTTATGTGACTTATTTTTGGTATAAAAATTTTATACATAGGGTAAGACACCCAGTAGTCGGCCACCTGCCTATTCTTGGACATAATCTTTTATACTATTTTAATCACTATTTACAATGAGCTGTTTGTATGTCCGAGTTTAGGCAGAATTGTCACTTGTTAGAAAATTCAAAAATAGGAGGCTCTGTACAAGTGAAACTATTTGAATTAGTAACCTACTTGTTCAGAAATTCTTCAGAAATTTTTTGATACAAAAATTAAGTTTCTAGGTGGTATAATACAGTAATTAGAGTAGTTTAAATGTCAAAAAGTTTTCAAAGTGATTAAAGTGTCCGACTACTGGGTGTCTTACCCTACCTATTAAAATTTGTTGATATACTAAAACAGTGATAGAAAGGTAATATTTCATTTGTTTGTATTATCATATTTGTTGTTGACCTACTGAAAATCCAAATAAGCATTCTGATGAGTCATGTGTAGGTTAAATTATATCTATATTTGTCATGTGTCTTGTTAAACCAATATGAATAATCCCTAATCAGGATGGTCAAGTGAAAGGGTAAAACTTTCCATACAATAGTTTTTAATTTGCAAAAATTATTTGAATTGTTATTTTTTTCACTTTTCAGACTTGTTTAAATACCTCTCTTGTAGTCTTTATTTGGTAATTTAAATTTGTTACTCAATAAACTAGTTATATTTTAACAATAAAAAAAAAACATTTATTTAGGTTAATCTTAAAATGCCAAACTGATTGATATTTTTTAGGTGTTACAGAAACTCTGTCCCTCTTTTTTTTCAAGATTACATTTCATTAACACGCTCTATATATATGACAACACCTTTCTTAAAATAAAAGTAGATCCAGCAATTGTTTTTATACACCTAAAAAATATGTACATAAAGCACTGCTTAATTTCTTGTTTTATAGTATTTTTACTTTCGTGCGTGGACACAAGACTTGCCAAACTGAGTCAAGGCTTAACCCACAAAGCCCAATTTCCTTCAAATAATATTATTAATCTTATCCAATATTAAAGGAAGTTATTTGTTTTGAAAAAATCTGTAGTAATTGAAACTTCTAAAGCAACTACAACTAATATGTTAGAACGTAAAAATTACTTGTGAATGTTTTAACTTAATTTTTTGGTTTACATAAAAACAAGAATATATTTGTCTTATACAGGCTCCTTAAAATTTTCCTCTTAAATTGCTGTTTCTGTCTCTCCTTCTTCCTTGAATCTCTCTACATATATTTAATTTTGGAACTGTAAAGATACCTTTAATTTTTCATAAGATTAAAACACCAGAAAAAACAAGTCTAGAAAAGCCAATTTTCAACAGAAGTCCTCTGCCATGACAACTCGCCATTTCCAACAAAGTAGTCTTTAAATTTGTCTCTTATGCTTATTGCACTTGCTGTTGCATTGTTACTCGAAAGCCTTCCAACACTAGGAAGCGTTGGAGTGTTCCGCCATGTTTCCTGAATTATGCAGCCATTAACCTCATGATCAATAGTTCTTTGACAGACATATCTTCTGCTAAGGTCTGAAGTAATTAAGTAATTGTTCAAAACACAAACAACTTTCACAATTTCATCAACAGTTGTTAGTGAGGCTTGTATACGTGAGGCAACAGTTTTAAGTGAGGCTTAAAATTCGGAATCTGGCTGTTAAAATGCCAAAAGCATTCTCCACACTGCGTCTGGCTCTGGATAATCTATAATTGAAAAGTTTTTGTTCATATGAAAGGCCCCCATAGCGTGGAAAAGGCCTCATAAAATTTTCCTTCAGCGGAAATGCTTCATCTCCAACAAACACATGAGGACCTTCGGTGTCAGAATAAGGTCATGCTTTGGGAAGTGGGATAGGCAATCTACCATGATTTAGAGCCTTGCCAAATCCAGATCGAGAAAAAACTGTGCTGTCATTTTCTTTGCCCTTTGCTCCAACATCAATATAGATAAACCGATAGCGGGCATCAGCAACAGCTAGCAAAACTATACTGAAAAACTTGTGAAAATTGAAAACGTCCGACCCACTATTAGGTGGACACTGGATTTCACAATGCTTCCCATCTACTGCCCCTATGCAATTAGGAAACTGCCACAGATCCTGAAACTCTTTGGCTATGACCTGAAAATCATCAAGCTCAGGTGGTTTCATGTACAAAGGCTGAAGCTGATTCCAAATTGCCTTGCAGGTTTCTCTGATTATTCCAGAAACTGTTGATCATTCAACTCTGTAAGCCAAAGAAATGCTTGCTATACTGTCACCACTTGCAAGATACCTAAAAAAAAATAAAAGTTTATGTTAAAAGAGCCGCCTAAAAGCTACTGAATAACTAGAATTGCATTTTGGAAAGTAGGGGAGTAAAAGTCTACTTTTAATAAAAGTTTTCAAAGTATTGAGAAAAGTTGAAAAGGTATATAAGGACAGAGAGAAGGCTAGGTCAAGAAATAAAAAGTTGTGCTCTTTTTTATGCATTTCTAATCGTAAATAACGTAATCTTTCCATGTTTTTTTTTTTAATTCCCAATGTTGTTCAAAGCAAATGTGTATTCAGCAAGCTCTTTTATTAGTAAGAGACTGTGCAAAATATCTCCAAACCTTTGGCACTCCTTTAGGGAAAGTTTAATCCAGTTTTCTAAAGTTACAAAACTTTAAAGTTTATTCAATTTAAAGGCTTTTAATAATCCACTCTAAAATGAATAAAAAATGAATATTTTTAATAAGTATAAATAAAAGATTCTGCACGTGCTCATATTGTAATCAAAGATTCACATATTTAATTGTTTCTTCTGCAAAGCTTTCATTAGACCTTAGATAGTTTTAAGAAAGAAATTATCAGACTTTAAACTTCTGATGGTTGTCTTTAAACTTATAAATCTAATGTGTTTATTATAGTAAAAAGCCAATTCTTTTGATGTACAAACAGTTATCAAAACTCCTTATTAGAAATTTGGCTACTATTAGCAAGAGTTGCTTCTTACTTAAAGTTCATTGCCATAAATTGTTTGATACATACTACAAACTAGCAAGTGTTTTGGAGAACAGATATTGTTTTCCTTACTCTTGTCAAATGTATATAACAGGTCTCACAGCAGGTCAAATTTATCTCAACAGAGCTAGCCTGATCAATGCCTATAAAAATGAATTCACAATAAAAGACCACAAAACATGTGCCATTCCTGATATTACTTGCATCAACAAAGGAAGCGGTTATGAGAATGCCAGTCTTGTTAAAAAAAAAATACTAGATAAAAAAAATAATCAATTGGCAGATATGGTTTGACAACTTAAAACAAATAATCACTCTTGAAAGAATAAAAGGTGTTGAATAAAGTTCACAAAACAATAATGCATTGGAAAATTTCTAAAAAAGACTTGTGATTTTTTTTTTGGAATTTTCCACAAACATATATATGCAAATGCATGCAGCATAAATTTTCCTGGAAGTTATGTCTTTACATCTGTTTGGTAGCCCTCCCCCTCCTATGGCTACATCATGGCTTGTAAATATAAACTTTCTAATAGGCTTATTAAGTACCACTGTTTCTTCCACTAAGGAAACCTAAACACCAACAATGAAAATTTTATTTATTTGAATCCTTACTTACAATGCAATGAGGAAAATAGGAACATTATCTACTTAGTCTGCAAAATATAGCAATGCAAGTTCTAAACTGGCATGACTTCTTGTTCCCTCATTAGGGGTTGGTCTAAAACCTAAAGTTGTGATTCTTTAGTTGCACCTAAGATATTGAATAAAAATTCTAAGTCTCAAACAAGGTGGAGGGGGGAATATGCCCAGATTCTCCTGTTATTTTTTTTAGTGTGATTTATATTTTTCTTTACAAACATTCAATTGGTCAGTGTTCAATTTATCCAAGCCTGAAAGTTGCGACATTACCTAATATCAATGCAAGAGTTAAAAACATGCAAAAAAGTATGCCTTAGAGTTAATGCCAAGCGTGCTTTAACCTGAATGTCTGGACGCATCACAGTGTCCTCTTTAGTTATTTTGTTTTCAATAGAGGAAGCCACATAGTTAATTTGCTCTGAGGTCATACGGTAAGTGTCAAAGAAGAGGTCTGGATCTATTTTTTCCATTTCATGTGTGAAATCTGCATAAAAACCATGCACATCCCTAAGCTGAAATGTAACAATTTGTTAGTTCAGATCTAGCCTGGTTAATGCTTCCAAAAATGAATTAACAATAAAAGACCACAAAAAATGACCAATCTGTGATATTAGTTGCATCAAAAAAGTAAGTGGTTATGAGAAAACCAGTCTTGTTCTTATTTTACTAGATAAAAGAACCATCAATTAGCAGATATGCCTTAAAAACTTAAAACAAATAATCACTTTTGAAAGAATAAAAGCTGTTGAATAAAGTTCACAAAAAATAACCTGTTTTTTGTACAAGAACCATGTTTAAAAAATTGTATAGCAACCTTCTTGACTTTAATTTGAGCTGATATTTCACTATTTTGATCAGAAGGATTGGTTGGCTTAGCTGTGGTCTAGTATGCTCTTGTTAGCTTTTACTTAATTAAATTAGGACTAGCACAATTATGTCTGCACTGATTGAGAGTCAAGTGACATTAATCACAAAAATTTTATACAGATCACCAAAAAAAAAACACGAGAAGTATCAATCTAATATGACAATTAGCTTTAATTCTTCTTAAAAAAACTAGATAAGGCTCATTTTAATTATAAACTTGACAAACTTTATGAAGGAAATTACAGAAATGGTTTTCAAGATTTTCATCTATTGATGAAAGAAAGTCACCATTTTGGGAACAGGGATTTCTTCAAAACTTCAACTTAGGAACCCAGTCCAGTTCTAAAATTGCTCACATGGTAGTATGCCTGAGACTCTAGGCAGGCAAGCCTATTAGGCTTAGGATGCTTGTTTACCTGTGAATCCAATCAAATTCAGTCCTCCCCCTTTTGCATACAAGTCCAGTCAACCTTGTCTATCATGAGTCAGCCCAGAAATGCTGATCATCCCTAAAGTTTGGAAGCCCAGACAGGTTCTGTCTGCCCCAAGTTGGATGGATGGATGATAGACTATCTATCAAAAAGTGAAAATGACATCATTTTTTAAACATTCCTGACAAAGGCTTATGCCAGCTGTGTCTCTCCACTCAGACTATATGTCTCGGCTTTTCCTCTAATTAGCCATGAATTGATGCAAGAAACTTTATTTTAATTGGGAAACAGGATAAGCATGATGCAAGCAGAGTTGTTATAGGTAAATTTGTAGTTGACAACATAATTTATTTACAACGACTTGATGCCTTTTTTCATGCTCTTTTGTAACCCAATAATTATTTGTAAGGATTATTTTAAGGACTTCTTTTTCCTTTGTCTTAATAATAAAATGTTTTTTTGAAAAAAATTTTGTAGGTATTTCTAAAAACAACTTGAAACCCTCTTGAAAAACAGCTTGGCATTGGTTTGCCAGTTTTTTTTAGCTGTAGTGCTATTTTTTATATTTTATTTTTTGGTTTTATGACTCCAAAATACAAATTTGGTCCTTTGGGGTTTGTGATAGACGTTTTTTGAAATAAATATTTTATCTTTTAAACCTCTCAAAAATGGCATCTGTTTTGCCATGATGTCATTTTCAAGGTTTTAGGCTGTTTTAAAATCCCTGCAAATTTGTCTTCAAAATCACATTTTACTACTAAAGCTAAGGGAATAATAATTACTATTTCTCAATCAACTACAAATGGTTATTTTTGTTAGTAAAATGCTAGTTTAGCTACTTTTTGTTATCTTGGAAAGGGGTTAGGAGAGTGAAACCTTCAGTAATGATTCCAGGGCCAAAAACATACTCTAGGAAGGTATTGTTAAGCTTCCATCTTAACCCTCTTCTGATTTCTAAGTCTTAGAAATTTCCTACTTGACACAACACGTATTGAAATTTTGAAAAACAATATATTACCTTAATTTTCAGTTATCATTTTGTCTTTCTGTAGTTTCATAAGAAAAAAATTTTTAAAGGTCACTGTCCTGTAGAGGGAGGAGTGGAAGTAGGTACTTCCACTGGAATTAGGTACAAAACTAGAATTTTACCCCTAAATTTTGAAAAAAAAACAACATTGACATGTCTTAAAATCCTACTCAGACAACAGGGATTGGGTTTTCAGAACTAAAGCCAGAGAAAAAGAAACTTATAACTGAAAATTAAGGTAAAATGTTGTTTTGCCAAAATATCAATAGGTATGGACCTGTCATGTAGGCAAATTTCAGGACCCTCTAGAGGTAGAAGGAGTGGAGGTAGCCTAGGTACTTCAAAATACTTTCCCCTGATATATTTTAGCCTGTTGACACATCCCTGAAAGTTTCATTTTCCTAGCCTCACCTCTTTTCAAGATAGCTAAAGCAGAATTTTACCTTGAAAGCTTCAAATTGATGGTAGGCCTAACCAAAATGTAAACATTTCATTTTGGGCCAAATACCAACCTGCCATGCTGGGCGGACATGCCATCTCCTCTTGTTTTTTTCTGAATTAACTAACTCCTCAGATTCTAGCAAACTGGAGCTAGCTAAAGCTACTGAAAACGCTACCAAGGCTAAGGATTCTGAGTCTGAATCATTCATGCTCTATTGATTTAAAATTTTTGCTTCCCTTTATGACGATTAATGCGTTCAAACACTTTCCCATGCGTGTGAACACTTTCCCATTGTTCCTTGATAGTTTTCCCTAATCGTTTTCCCATCCGTGTGAACTAACTATTAGAGCAAACTCAGAGGAAACAATGACCGATCACGTAAAACGGCCATTTTTGCCTTTAAATCACATCAGTGGAAACCTAGGGTGACTAACACTAGGCTGATATTGTTGTCTCACTCATCGATAAACCGAAATTAGGATTGACTGCAGTTCTAATTATGCACGACGTTCATAAATTTTCAAGTTGAACATTGTCCAGCTTTTAATTATAAAATTTTTTATTGACCTATAAGAGCCGAAAGTTTAAGCGTAATTTATTAAACTGGAAGAGATTGGATCATTGGGCCCTCAAGACATTATTTATTTTTATCTGTAATAGAATTCTGGCAGAGTATGAGAAAACTGTATATTAGTTTAAGATATTTAAGGTAAAATCAGTGCTTATACAAGCTTATACAAGCCATTTTAGTTTTCTGCTACTGGAATACATTTTGACGTTAAAATGAAGAAAACTGCTTGTTTTTCATAAAATTTGGGTTTTAATCGATTGATTTGAACATTATATGGCTCAGGTATATGGAGAAATGGGGCAATCTTTTTCGCTTTGTTAAGGAATTAAAAAAGAAAGACAAGTTTTATTTTAATAAAAGTAAACAGCAAAACTATGTCTTTAGCAGAGCAAAAAAAAACAAAAAACAAAAACAAACAGAAATTATAATGAACAATAAACTAACAGTTAAAAGAAAATGGTAAGCCCTAATATAAAATGAAACCAATAATGAACTTATAATTTACCAAAACTAAAACTGATATTCAACTCAAACTCAAAACGAACAGAAATTACTCGATATGTTGACAGGGATATATATATATATATATATATCCCTAGTTGATATTCAACTCGAGTATATATCCTCGAGTTGATATTCAACTCGATATATATATATATATATATATATATATATATATATATATATATATATATATATATATATATCCCCTGTCAACAAATCGAGTAATTTTTGTTCGTTTTTAGTTTGAGTTGAACATCAGTTTTATTTTAGGTTAATTATAAGTTCATTATTGGTTTCATTTTATATTAGGGCTTACCATTTTGTTTTAACTGTTAGTTAATTGTATATATATATATATATATATATATATATATATATATATATATATATATATATATATATATATACCTATAATAAATTCAAATCGGGAAAATTGGTGTCCTGGATATTTTGGCTTACAAAAACGATCTAGATAGGTCAGAAGTTTGAGAAAACCCGTTAATACTCGTTGTAATTTTCGCTGCCGCTTATATATTAACCGAATATTTCCATTTTCTTCACCTTCGTTTTCGACTCTTAAGTGAAGTTTTCGAAAGTATTCTCACCCCAAATTTCCACCCATTGTGAATTTACATTTCTCAGATCGTCCTCTTGCCCTTGTCTCATTTGATGGTGTAGTGGTAGCAGTTGTACTACTAGTAGTAGCCTACTAGCAGTGGTTTCAGTAGCAGCAGTAGTACTTATAGTAGGAGTAGTAGCAGAAGTAGTTGGTTTCTTAGACTTTCGTAGGTTTGTTGACAGAAATGTATGGTTTACTATGTTTCATGCTTTGACAAGTTGATGCTTTTTTAGGCAACCGTGGTTTGACTCGTGTTAAATTTAGAATTTTAGATATTTAGGTTGCTTCTTTGAGCTATTCTGTGCTAGGCTCCTTAGGCTTTGTAGTTGTGTAATGTCTGAAGTCTATGATTGGAATTTTAGTCTGGTATTTCGTGGTTTGACTTGTATGAAGCTTATTATCAGAATGTTATAATTTCTAATTTTGACTTTTCTGAGGTTGGTTTCTTGGACTTTCGTAGATGTGTTGACAAAAATTTATATTTTAATGCGTTTAATTCTTTGACTTGTTGATACATTATTAGGCGTTCGTGGTTTGACTCGGGTTAAATCTAGGATTTGACATGTTTTGTTTGCTATTTTGGCTTATTCTGAGCTAGGTTTCCTAGACTTTATAGGTGTGTTTTGTACGAAATAGCTTCTAAACATCCAAAATTGTTCAGTAATAATAATAATATTTAATACTGAATGTGGCATTGTTTTATTAAAATTTTCTTTTCCATTATGTTGTTATGTTTCTTCATTTTTAGGACACCGAAAAAGAAAACTGAACATCTCAAATCCTAAATTAACACAAGTCAAACCACGAACAACCAAAGTAAACATATCAATTAATAGGTTTCTTACGTCCCAAACCGATAAAGGCTAGCGAACTTCGCTCAGATTAGGCCAAAATAGTAAACTAAACATGTCAAATCTAAATTCAACATAAGCCCAACCACTGACGCCTAAGAAAGTATCAACAAGTCAAAGCCTGAAACATAATAAACTATATTTTTCTTTCAACACATCTAGAGAATTCTAAGAAATCCACCTCCGAGAAATCAAAATTAGCAATCTTAACATACCAATAACAAGCTTCATACAAGTCAAACCACAAAATACCAGAATAAATATTCCAATCATAGTGTTCAGACACCACAAAACTACACAAGCTAAAGAAATTAGCTCAGAATGGGTCACTCTAAACATCTAAAATCATAAATTTAACACAAGTCAAACCACAAACCTAAAACAGCATTAATAGGTCAAAGCATGAATCATAGCAAACAATAAATGTATGCTAACACACCAATGAAGGTCTAAGAAACCCACTGCTACTACTACTACACCAGCTAAAAGTACTAGTAATAGTACTACTGCTTCTACTACTGGGAATCCTAACTGAGAATAGTCCGAATTTGCAAAGTAATCATAACAGAAGTAGTGATAGTATACACAGTTTCATCCCTACAAGGAATCCTACGCCCTAGGCATGAATATACAGTGTAGTTTGACGAGCACATTGGAAAAAGCGACCAATCCTTTTATACTATATACCTATAAAGTGATCAAACACTTTTTGAAAGTATAATTGAGATTGTATAACGCAACCAGACGGGTTTTTGAGACACTTTCATCATAACGTGTTTTTTTTAAACCAAAAACTAGAAATTGTCAAATTGCGTAATCAAAGAATGGTCTCATTCTAGAAATACCGGTTTACAGCTAGTTATAATCATATTTTTTTCTATATATATATATATCGAGCGAATCGGTCATTCTGGATCAGTTGGTTAATAGAAGTTGTAATAAACCTATAAGAATCATTCCGCTCGTTCTAATGGACAATAAAAGAATTATAATGGTAAGTAAATATACATTATTCGTGGACTAACATAACCTTTTTTTATTCCTATCTATTATTTGAGTTTCATACAGAAAGGGAACTTCTGTAACTATGCAAGCTTTCAAAGTATACATCTATGATAAAATTTGCATTTTCATAACAGCTGTTTTGATTAGAAAGGCTACGTGCTTTCTCGTGAGATTACATTTCACTGCGCTCTCAATTAAGCAAACTTAATGAGAGGATCATTGTTGAACTTAGCCAATAATCAAGGGTAATTATTGTAGAGAAAAAAAGAGGAGGAGTTTGAGGAAGGGGTGCCCCCTATTAATATTCTGAATAAAATAATAGTTAAATTGTATTTTTTTTCATGTTATCGTATTTAAAATGTGTTTTATGGCATTCCAATACACTTATAGGCTATTCGGCTCTAAATGTTTCTTAGGCACCTTACAGAAATATCACGTTTTTAAGAGTATAATTGGACAATATCACTCCTTTAAATACAAACAATATGGTTAATGTATTTGGAGTGGGATTTCGGGTGGTGGGAAGCGGCACCCCCTATTAATATTCTGAATAAAATAATAGTTGAAATTGTTTTTTTTTCATGTATCGTATTTAAAAATGTGTTTTATGGCATTCCAATACACTTATAGGCTATTCGGCTCTAAATGTTTCTTAGGCACCTTACAGAAATATCACGTTTTTAAGAGTATAATTGGACAATATCTCTCCTTTAAATACAAACTATATGGTTAATGTATTTGGAGTGGACTTTGGCGTGGTGGGAAGGGGCGCCCCCTATTAATATTCTGTATAAAATAATAGTTGAAATTGTTTTTTTCATGTATCGTATTTAAAAATGTGTTTTATGACATTCCAATGGAGTTATAGACTATTTGAGTCTAAATGTTTTTTTTTTCTATGTGTATTATAACGGTTTAAGCATATATAGCTACAAGTTACCTAGTGAATAACTAAAAATTGATTTTTATTTCCAGGACTCTGACAT
Source organism: Artemia sp. Qi Xiang Cuo (assembly GCF_049724085.1). Lineage (NCBI taxonomy): Eukaryota > Metazoa > Arthropoda > Branchiopoda > Anostraca > Artemiidae > Artemia > Artemia sp. Qi Xiang Cuo. The sequence continues at coordinate 97,067 of NC_142805.1, forward strand.
TCAAGCGTCAAGTCAAAAACGACCAATACTCAATCATGAGACTGGCAGCACTGACATGAATTTGAGGAGAGATAGCGTAATTCACTATGCCCCACGAACAGTATCTAGCGAGCTAGCTGTAACTTCTATTGTAAGCACCATTTATCAGATAGCTTGGAGGGGGGGGGGGTGAGTTGCACGAGGGTTCAGTTGCACAGGGGGTTCAGTTGTACGGGGGTTCGGTTATACGGGGGTTCGATTATATGGGGGTTGAGTTGCACAGGGGGTTCAGTTGTACCGGGGTTTGGTTAAACGGGGGTTCGATCATACGGGGGTTCAGTTACACGGAGGTTCACTTGCTCGGTGGTTCAATTACACGGGGTTTAGTTAAATGGGGTGGAGTTGCACGGGGGTTGAGTTGCATGAGGGTTCAGTTAAAGAGGGCTCAGTTGCATGAGGGTTCAGATGCACGGGGGTTCAGTTGCAAGGGGGTTCAGTTAAAGGGGATTCAGTAGCACGAGTGTTCAGTTGCACAGAGGGTTCAGTTGTACGGGGGTTTGGTTATAAGGGGGTTCGATTATACGGGGGCTCAGTTGCACGTAGATTCCCTTGCTCGATGGTTCAATTACACGGGGTTGAGTGAAATGGGATGGAGGTGCACGGGGATTGAGTTGCATGAGGGTTCAGTTAAAGAGGGCTCAGTTGCATGAGGATTCAGATACATGGGGGTTAAGTTGCACGGGTATTTAGTTGCTTGGGGTTCAGTTACACGGGGATTCAGTTACAATGGAACCCGCATAAAAACAATGGGGCACACAAAAGCCAAACTAGGCCAGTAGCCTATGAGAAATCGTAAAATACCCAAGCCAATGAACAAGTCCCAATAGAGGCAAGTATTTAGTTAATATAATGCTAGGAGGGAAAAATTAAGTTTTGAGGGGGGTGTAAAAATGATACTTATTTAATACCCCGGTAAACATCTGACTTAAAATGCTTCAGGAGAAATAAGGCTATTGCTTCTTTCTGAACTAATCGCAGTTCTTTGACAAATATTTTTTTTATTTTACTTTATTGATAATAATCAAAACATTGCATTGTCTATGCCACACCAAACTAGCGAATATTTATCGGGGCTTTTTAGTTGTTCATTTTTTTAAGTTTAATTAATAACATTAAAAAAAATGGTGAAATTTAGAATTCACTAAGCTCTATTTTGGCTACTTTATATGAAGTGTGGGGGTGGGGGCAAGTATTTAGTGAATATAATGCTAGGAGGGGGAAATTAATATTTGAGGGGGTAAAAAAAATTGACATAGTTTTTTAACTTTATAAAATAATGGATATTTCAAATAGAAATTATACCCTTTTTTTCTATAGATTAATGAAGTAGCAGCGCCATCTACCATCAGGTCATGAAGCATCCATTTTTAGTGGACCTGAACCAATCACCGCACCACCAATTGAGTTTAGGGGTGAGCCTTCACTTGTTTTTAATAAAATGGAGTGGCATAGAGGTTTTCTAACTGATTGTTTTGGGGACATGACAAGCCTAGATTATTTAACTTGTGACATTGACATGGTGGAGGACCTAGAACGGAAAAATAGATTTATGAAAGAACATTTAGGTGATGATAGTAGTAGTAGCACTAGTGCATCTAAACTGGATCCTCATAAAGAAATTCTGTCAGAAGACAATACAGGCTGGCTTGATCAGCTATCCCCAAACACCCCGGAAGATATACTAAGTAGCCTAGGGGATTTCATGCCACGTCCAACCAATGCAATTGAACAGACTGGGGGTGGTGCTATTAACGATTTTATGCCACCCCCAACCATTTTGGTTAATGCTAATACTAGTACTAGTACTTATAATGATATAATATCATCACAAGTATCCCCACTTCCAGATTTTTTTCTTTCCAACTTTGGCTTGCACCATACAGAAGTCTACAGCGCCAAATTCGGTGACCCATTTAACTCTCTAGTGTCAGGGGATATATTAACAGATCCCCTGGACATTACCCATTTATATATTAACAAGATTCGAGACCTTCTTGAACAACAGATGGGGGTGTGGGGGCTGGGGATCAGTTTAAAAGCATCAATAGCACTAACAATATTAAAAAAAAAATGAAAATGCGAGTGAGCTGTATTCATAATACTTGCACACAGAGATGTTAACAATTCGCCCGCATTTATAAAATTATGAGGAGGGTTTTTAGATTGGGTTAATAACATTCAAAACATAAAAACAGCAAACAGTGCAATTTTGCGCCTTCGTTACACAAACTATCCTATGCTCCTATCACCAGATGACAGATTGGCCATTAAAAATCGTAAAATATGTTGGGTTTGCAAGGGGGAATTTGATGAGGGTGTTCGGAATGGAGGGAGGAGGAAGTTGATTGACCATGATCATTTGTGGCAGGAAATTACATCGGTGGGGGGGGGGGGGAGTAACTTTAGAGGGGTAGCACATCAGTCGTGCAATTTAAACGTTAGACAGCAATATTTCGTACCTTTTTTTATAAACAATCCCAATTACGACTTAAAGTTTGTTTTACCGGCGTTGGCCCGCATTGCCAATGGTGGAGTTGTAGATGACGCATGGATAGATGGTTCTTTTTCATGTAATATCATACCCAAATCATCGGAGAAGCTACTGCTGCTAGAATTCATGTGGAGAACAGTTGACAAGGGTAACACGTGCCTGAATAAAATCCGTTTTTAGACTCTTTCAGCTTCTTCCCCAAATCCTTAAGTCAATTGATTCAGGTACAGAAAAGTGATAATTTTGAGAGCTTCCCCCTCCTTAAACAGCGCTTCCCCGATGATGAAATGTATGATTTATTAATGTGTAAGGGTATATATGCATATGATTATTACAACTCTGCCTCGAGTCAAGAATCGTTTTAAGTACTACCCATTGAAGCTTTTACAATTCTCTTATTGAGAGCGAGTACACAACTAGTGCCTGTAAAATTGCTAATAGAGTTCAGGCAAAGGGCAGGTGTAAAAATAGGTGGAATTATTTTTAACTACTTCCGGCCAGTGACTTACTTACTCTTCTGGACATTGTGTGCAAGAATACGGATAAAATCTATGGAGAATTTGGGTTGGATTTAGGTTATTATTTTTCCACTCCTCATGTGGTGATGGACTTGATACTTAAAATCAGCAATGAGGAAATAGGAAATTGAAAGATCATATGACAAAAACACCTTTACGTATGGTCATTTCGTTAAAATAGTTCAGAGATCAGATAAGAAAAACCCTTTGTCAACACCCCCCCCTGGGCCCGGGAAGGCGTTGTAAATATTGTTCTGGGGGCATATATGGTCTGATCACCGATGTGGATCAGCATCTGTTTTTAGAGAGATCAATGAGGGGTGGGTATGTTTTTCATGGGAACCGTATCATGAAAACTGATCCGCCCGGACAGCACACCGATAAAAGTCAGACGCAGTTTTTTTTATATGAATTCTCTTTACCCATTGGCAATGTCCCACAACTGTTGTCTGTATGGCAATTATAAACGGCTTAACAATCCATTTGCTACGAATTTACCCAACATTGCTAGCGTTGAGGAGAAAGAAGCACATGGACGGTTTGTTTAAATTGACGGTGAAGTACCGATGGAATTCCTTGACTTGGTAAAAGACTTTGTTTTTCCATGCATAAATAGACCGGTGGGTAGGGACTCTCTGATTCCCTACAATTTATCTTTAGTAGGGGATGGGAGCATGCACTGGGTACCTTCAAAACAAAACCTAATTGCCGACCTCAACCCGAAACAGAATATCGTTGTTCATCACGTGCTATTGAAATAGATGGTGTCCAATGGTTTCAAAGTCACAAAGATTCATAGAGCCCTACAATTTGATCAAAAGCCTTGTATGAAAACGTTTATTGACACCTTTGTTAGTAAGCCTTCACAAGCGAAAACGAGAGTTGAGATGTAAATCTATAAACTCATTTTGAACTCAGCCTTCGGTAAAATGTGCGAAAGCGTACGAAACAGAAGTCGATGTGAAATTGTAACCAAACCCGAAGGATGTGCTCAAACCATTACGGATCCAAACTTCACGTCGTTCCCAAACATAGACTCTAATATGGTGCTCCTACATCGTAAAAAAAGAAACACTGTTTTAAATAAAAATATTGCAGAGCGGAGTGCAATAACTGAAATATCTAAGAAACTCATGTTGTAATTTTATTATAATGTATGCAAGGTACAGTGGCCGATTGAGGGACAAGTTCAAGTGTATTATGGGGACTCTGATTCACTCCTGTTAAAAGTTAAAACTGAAAATCTATTGAATGATTTGGAAAATAGCGAGTACATTAGCTCACAAATGGACTACACCAATTGGGATGAATCCCGCTACCAGGAGCTAGAGAAACACCAAGCCCCAAATCAATTGTTAATTTTAAAATCTGAAACGGGTAACGATCCGATATCCAGTGGTGTGTTTCCTGGGCCGAAGGTATACTGTGTGGAAACGCACAACAGGGATATCTAACAAGTTTTCAAGGGGGTACCTACACACTTTGTAAAAAATAATTTCAATATGAGTGTTTATAGAAACTGTGTGGAACGTAGTTTAGTCCCAAGAGCGAAAGTCATGGCGATTCGCTCTTTACAATTTAAAAACTACACAGATAGAGTTGAGAAAAACGCCATGTCGGCCATATCGGACAAAGTCTATGTACTTGAGGTTGATGTGAGGGTACTACTATACGGTCACTATCTAATCTCAGACCGATTTGATTGTGTAGAGTACAGAAAACAACTCGGTCTACAAAAATTAACTTAAATTCTTTAAAAGTAAAAATTAGGTGGGAGGGTTTTTTGGGTGATGGGTGTTTTTAAATTCTTTTTTCTCTTTTCTTATCACAAATAATTTTTAATGTGTGTGTGCAAGGCAGAGCAATTTCATTATGAATTCCACTATTTAATGTACCCCTCCGGCCCGTCGCAGCGGGCCCCCGCGGCGCTTCCCGGCACGTGAAGCTTCCCGGCCACCGCAGCGGCCACCCTCGGCCTTCGGCCGCCCTAGCAACCGCCCGCGGGGGGGGGGACCCTGTTTCAAATTTAAAATGTTGTAAATAAAAGTGTGATCTTATTTTAAGTGTGTATATTTTAATAAATGTTGTATTGTTTATAAATAAATAAAGTATATTTATTAAAGTGATTTTTCTAGTGAATTTTAAAAAAATAAATGTTTATTTTTTTATTATAAATAAATCAAAAAAAAATCTTAAGTGTATTTTTCTTGTTTTTTTTCTGTAATGTATTATTTGTAAAGTGCTGTTTTTTTATGTTAATAATACAAGAAATATGATTCTTTATTGATTTTGTTCTTTTTCTCATTATTTTTGAACGGACTAGTAGGAAAATTATTTATTCATAAGACAACTATAGCCTAGAGTTAGTTGTAGGTGAACTGTTGAAGGAAACATGTATCAATTTAAAACACCATTCAGATCGTTTCCGTGTGGGCGATCAATGTCAGGCAAAACAACACTCTTAACTAAAATAATTAAAAATTGTCATAAGACGTTTGTGGGAAAGCCGAAAAAAATCTACTATTGCTACAGTATTTGGCAGGAGTCATACGATAACATAAAAGCAATTGGCATATTAGGGCTGATGCAGATACAATTCATACAGGGACTTGATGTTTTCAGCATTATTGAACCAAACTCTTGGCTGATTATTGATGATCTGGCTGAATCTATTGAACAATGGTCCCCGGAAATGCTACAACTCTTCACTGTTCGCTCTCATTATAAACAAATATCCGTTACTCTAGTTTCAAGCGATCCATTTCACCAGAGTTAATTTTTGTAAATGCTTGGTTTAAACGTCATCTGCTACATTACGCATAGAGTTATTCGTCGTTCTACCTTACAAGCGACTCTCAACAAGAAAATATACACCTGCGTACCCACAATTCTCATCTCGGCGCACATTCAGGCAACAGGTAAGCCCTACGCCTACATCATATTTGATTTTAATAAAAATATACCCAAGGATCCGCGCGTAGCCACAGATATTTTTGACAATAAAATTACAGTATATCTTCCAGTGAACAGTAAAAAAGGCTATTAGTTGCCACCATGACACTGAGGAAACTGCATGAAAATAGAAATTTATTTTCCGTTCTAAGCGCTTCAAAACCCCCACTTAGGAAAGGCATACTCAAACATTGTGTTGACAATGATTTCATTAATCTAATATCTGAACTTTGTTTAAATTTGACCGAGGGCAATGTTCAACTGCCAGAAGTAGTTAAGCAACAGGCAAAGCAACATTGTTCCATTGTACGTGCATTGACCTCTAAAAAGAAAGGAAATAATTTTAAAAGGAAACGTCTTCTTCAGGCGGGCGGTAGCTTTTTCACACTTTTACGGCCAATAATTGCAGGACTTGTAAACAGTTTTCTCTAGAGAATGGCAAAACCCTATAAATTGACACAAATAGAACTCACTCTCTCGCCCGTGGAATACTTTGAGAACAATCTGAGTAAATTTATTGACAACGAGAATATTAAGGATGATAAAAAACTGATTTTACTTCAAGATGCACTTCGCCGAGTCGACAAACATAAGCCCTATAGTGTGAAGGCCAGTGGTATTGATCACAAAAAAGAGCCATCTCCTCAGGATTCTTCTGCTATCGCTGCTGCTGAAACACAATTAAAGAAGGAGGAATGGGATTCAATAGTGTCAAGCATTGGAAATCTAATTCAGCACTCATATCGTGAACAAAGTAAACGACTCATAACATATATCATGGAATGTGGTTAAGATCATATTCAAGTTGATAGCAATGAGAAAGGGATTATAATTCAGGACAAGAGCTATAATCTTCTTGATTTAATCTATGATATGGTTACAAATCGTAAAGGACTATTATCATTTGACGCTCATCTATTCAAATTTCTAAATACATTAAACCTCCCCAAAAGCCTTATTAGCCATAGACAAATTCTAAAAAAATTAAATGAACATGCCCCCTCGTCATCGTCATTAAAATATGAACACGAAGAAGAAGAAGAAGATTTTAAATCAATCCTGAAAAATACTAGCATACCTAGTGGAAACTTGACAATAAGGAGGAGCAGCACATCACTGATAGCTAGACAAAAGCGAAGACGTATCAAGTCAACGTCACCATATCCACCACCACCAAGCACTAGTATACAAAAGGGTAGCGGACATTACACTACGTGTTTACGCTCAAAATGGTTGAAGTTCTGAAACGTGTTTATGAAAATATTGTTGAAGTGGGAAGTTTTAGTTCCCCCACCGCTCTTTCCAAAATTACTGGTGTTCTCACTAAAAGTGTACAAGACTATCTACAATATGAATCAAGTTACACTCTGCATAGAAATCATAGGCTTCGTGCTAATCATTATCGAAAAACTAAAGCCTTTTCCCCCTGCATATAATGCAAGCAGATCTCTTAACTCTAGATGAGATTCAAAGACGTTACAATACACCGTACAAGTACATTCTACTTGCAATAAGAGTTTATAGTCGTTATGCATATGCCATTCCATTGCGCTCGAAGAGAGGTGTTGAAGTTGATCAGTTTATAGAAAGCACTCTCGAACAGGATTAGTATAAAAAAATTCAAACGGATCTCGGCAGTGAATTTGTTAACCCCCATGTTGCAAAAGTACTAGCGAAATATAATACACTGCTCTATCATAGCCATAGTCCTATAAAGGCTGCGTTGGCCGAATGATTGATAAGAACTATTCGGCTTTTAATTTCAAGATATTGCACATTAAAAAATACACCTGCTTTTAGTCATGATTTAGATAAAATCATGTTGATTTATAATCAACGACCTCATCGATCATTGTCCAACTCATCCCCAACGGAAGTTCATTTTTCTGATCTAGATTCAATTGATACCTTTCTTAAACAATATTCCAATGAAATGATTGTCAAGAAGAAAAAATTCAATGTTGGTGATACTGTTCGAATTAATAGAACAATCAATGTTTTTGAAAAGGGTAATTACTTGTGGCCCACAGAACTTTTTAAAGTCTCAAAAATCCTAGACACTAAACCCATAACTTATCGTCTGCGAGATACCAAAGATGAAGAAATTCTCGGCGGATTTTATGACTATGAACCACAAAACGTTAAAAATAATAGTGAAATCTATCAAATTGAAAAGATATTAAAGACTCGTACTCGCAGGGGTAAGAAACAGTTACTTGTTCTGTGGCTAGGATACAACTCTGATTTTAATTCTTGGATCGGTGTTGAAGATATTGATAATGCCCAATGATTTTTATTTAACTTTTATGTCCAACGTTTCCTATCCTCTCTACAATGACTTGAATAAAAAAAGTAATTTTTGGACGAAACTCTCCCCCGCCATCAAATTCGATGACGGAAAGTATGAAGTTGCTCTTGTCGAGTGTATTCTCAAAGATACCTATGATATCCTGAGAAAGGGTCGTGTGTATGGTATAAAAGTTATACCATTCGATTGGTCACTCTTTGTCGAGTATGAATGGGTTGAAGCACCTAAATCTAGCGAATATTCACACGTTAAATTGAAATATATAGAATATGACGGTATGGCAGAATTGCGTTGTACAATCAATAGAAAAATCTCATATCGTAGAAATGGTACATTCTATTTGAATTATTCAATGGAACTTGATAGGATTTACATTACGTCACCTGTTGACACTCAAATGATTATTCTCAATGATAATCTGAGAGACATTCTTGGCTTTAAACAGAATATGATCAATGGGAAAAATGCTGGCGCTGATTACGGGATGAATCAAGTTATTTTTGCTGATTATCCACCTGGTTTCGCCTCGGACTCTTGCATATTTCTCTATGCATCTCTGTTGGAAACGTCAAGAGTTGGTAATTCGAATCTCCCCCTCCTACGTGTTCTTGAACGAAAAAAAAACCATGAACTTGTTCATCACTATAATATAAATCATCTCCAGTATATTCCTGTAAACATTTCGTATTTGTAAATTTTCCAGTTAACACTAAGAAGGGAATTAGATGAACTTCTACCAATAATAAAAAGCTTAGCTGTGTTTACCTATAATTTTTGACTCATCGTCTATGACAGCACCTACTAAAATGAACAATAGAAGAATTCAATTTGTCTGTCCTGATACCAATTGCTATGTTGGTGCTCTGAGTCAACTTCAAATAGGCAATGGATTGGACTACTACAAGGGGCATATTACAATGTCTGGCTATGGTCTTGGTAGCTGGTTTACTAGGCTATTTCGTTCTGCACTACCCCTTGCCAGAAAATATATTGTACCTGCTGCATCAAATTTTGCTGCCTCAACACTACAGGACTGGGGGTCGGGTAAGAACTTCAAGGAGAGTTTTAAGGAAAATATTAGATCCTCAGCAAGAGCCATTGGTGAGCAATTAAAATCTCAGCAAAATGGGAAGGGATTGAAAAGGGTGCGTTCGCGTCATTCACTCATCAGTCTCTACCCAGGCGGGAAGCGAAGGACATCAACAAGGACTATGAGGAATAAAACGACGAAGACCAAGAAAAGAAAAAGAAAAGATTGTTAGATCAAAGAAAGATTTCTTTTCTTAAGATGACTTATCTCCCCCACAAAGAATCACACCCATCAATCAGTTCCTCATTGAATCTGTTCAATGCTGAAAATGTTGGTGTCAGTGTCAAGTATGGCTACTATGAACAATGTCATCCCCAGCAACCCCTCTCGGACAATATACACTTTCAAATATTTTCCAATGAAGACTATTTCATGGATTCGTCATCAACATTTATTGATTTAAATGTTGCGGGAAAGAAAAAGTCAGACAATACAACCCCAACTGCTGTCGATGGCCAGCCTAATGAAAATTGTATGCTGCACAAGATGTTGAGACAAATTAATGTATATATTATTAAAACATGTATAAGTACTAGCCATAATTTATCCAACTATGCAAGCCACATACAATTTATGATGATGACACCAATAGCATATAAGGAGTTGAGAGGACAGTCATTGGGCTATGAATATCGATCAGGTGTTGATACTGAGGGTGAGTTGACTGCTGCAGTGACCCAGGAGTATCATCTAGTTGGAAAATTAAATCACGAGATATTCAATATATCCCAATGGTTACCCCCCAATGTAAAAATTGACATAAAGTTACAAATGGCCCCATCGAATTTCATTTTGAGAAAAACACTTCCTGCAGCACCCGATGAAAATATCATTATGACATCGGCAATTCTCCACGTCCGAAAACAACAGGTTATGATCTCTGTTGCATTGGCAGTGGAAAAGCTAAGAGCCAATGGCAACAACATTAAATTTCTTATCCCCCATACGATCACCAATCAACGTCACATTGAAAGCGGCTCTCGTAGTTATACCGATTCATCATTTATCAATGGGAAAATCCCGTCAAAACTTGCTTTGGCCTTTGTGAAGAGTGGCAGTGTCGTTTGGTCCTGGACTGCATCCCCAATGATTTTAATTTTTTCGGTCTATCTAGCCTTGTGTGTAAAGTGAATGGTATTCCACTGTACACTCTATCATTTGACAAAAAATCCTATAGAACTCTGTATGAGTTGACCATGCAATCCCTAGATCATGACTCCCAACTATTTGAAAATGGAATAACCGATTTAATGTTTTCAAAAATTCATGGTTTAATTGTTTTGGACTTGTCGGGAACCCAGGATATGAGCATAGTACGAACAGGGAATCTACGTTTACAGTGCGCATTTGCCAATGCTTTGACTGAGAGTATCACGCTAACATCGTTGAGTCAATTTGAAACCTATTGGGAAATCACACCCGACGGCAGTGTTCTACTAGACCTAGCACCATGAACACAAACCAAATAATCAACGTATTTAGTATGGATCCATACATGTGCCAGTACAAGTCCTATTTCATACCATCGGACTTCATTGAAAAAAATCCATGTTTTAACAATGTCCTAATCATTGTTAATAGCAGGCCATCGAGTTTGAAGACAGGCCATTGGCTATGCATCTTTCAAACAGCGAAGAATATTAAATTTTTTTGATCCTCTTGGCCTATCGTATAAATTATACACTCCATACATCCGCAACTTTATTGAAAGCAGTGGGAAAACTATTATTCAAAATCAACGAAGAGTACAGGATATAACGACTATGACATGCAGCTTTCAAGCACTACTCTTTTTCATGTTCAGATGTCGAGACTATACCTACAAGCAGTTTCTCAACATTTACGTTGACTTACCTCGATTGAACGACTTTCTAGTTTAAAATATACTTTCAAGCGTATTTGAGATTTATTTTAGTGCCCTACTAACAAAATTTTCTAAAATTGTATGTGAAATGGTTTATTAATAAAAATAATTCATATTCATGATAAAAAACGACTTTTTTAATCTTTAAATTTCATCTTCTACTAAGTATTTGTCGATAACAACTAATGCAGGTAGATTATCTGAATTCACGGTATATTGATCCTGATGTGCTGCAATGTCAGGGTCACAATTTCTACAATAGAGTGTAACTTCACTCTTATCATATCTCTTTGTATAGTCAATGATACTATTCTAATTCATTTTGTAGAATTCACATGTTTTTATTTGCTTATTTGAAGCAATGTCACAAATAGTCTCCTCAAGTGGCGAATCACATTCCTTCACAACGATGACTTAGAAACCAAATTCTTTTGTTGTTCCAAGAGTTGAATCGCTGACCCGGGTCCTCCTCCCAGAACAATCTAAAACCACGACGATACCAATCTCGTAGCAATAAACTAAAATCACGCTTAGGATTCTTTCCAATCATACCAGGATATTTATTCTCCCACTGATTACATTTATCATAGTGGCAATTCGATCTTAGGTGCCCTCTAGGATTAGAGTCACACACCTCTACAAGACAGGAATTACAACCTTTAATTTGTACAGCATATCCTCTATGCAATTTACACGGGTTGCATAATCTGCACTTTTCTTCATACTCATCAATAATTGTGCAATTCTCACATGATGACCAGCTGCCCAGTGTGTACATGCATAGTGGACATGTATGGAACATTTTTTCTTGTGTTGACACTCTCACTGCCAGAATGAAACTGAGCTACTATCAACAAATTGAGTGGGATAGATGGAGAGATAGAGGAGTAAATCATCCTTGAACTCCATCTTTCTCATGAAAAAAAGTCTTAAATTTCTACGCTAGTGTTTAAAAGCATATTCACAATATCATTTTGCTGCCTCGTGATTAATATGTCAATAAATTGTGTAAATGCATTTGGACCACGACGTAAAAGCTTTATACAATAGTCTAGTGACGGTGATTCAGTTTTCATTATATCGACAAGCATTCCCTAAGAAAATATGTTCCTTTGTATAGACAGCTCTAGAAAATCACCATCTAAAATATAATGTTTGTCCATAAAAACAAGATTTCCCATGATTCCCTCTTTCTAAAATCTATCCATTTTTTAGAGTCCTAACACTCTCACAACCAACTTCAAACTAACCAGAATTTTTTTTTCTACTCTAAAAAAATTCACGCTAGCCTACTATAGAAAGAAAAATATCTTTGATTTAGAAACAGTTTTATTGAACATAAGTACAACAAAAATAATCACTGATTCAATTTGTTTTCATCAATATATATCACTAGTACATCTAATGCTGCTTGAAGTCTATTTATATGCACAATGTTCAGTTTCGCAGCAAAACATAATTGCTCCTCCATTTTATATTTGCTCAATGATATCACATATCTAGCATACATATCATCCCATTCAAGGCATAGTCTATATCCTCGTGTTATTTCCACAGCCACGTTTGGTACTCGTATATCTTTGCTGCTGCCACCTGCTCCGCCATCAACCTCCAATACTGTAAATGCTCCACTCATTTTCTATACTAATATCGTCTCAAATAAACTACTCTCTCTGAATTCAATTCTCTTACTAATATGAATTGCAATGAAAATCACTCATTTCATTCGAATCCAATTACTAATCAACTTATCGTAAATGGAGTAACCTCCACTCTCTCTGATTGGCCCTAAAAAAATGGGTGTTGCCTCAAAACCAGTCTGGTTGTGTTATATAATCTCAATTATACTTTCAAAACGTGTTTGATCACTTTATAGGTATATAATATAAAAAGATTGGTCGCTTTTTGCAATGTGCTCGTCAAACTACACTGTATACTCATGCCTCAGGTGTAGGATTCCTTGTAGGGTTGAAACTGTGTATACTATCACTACTAACAGATCCTAAATTTTCAATCAATACCCTACGAAAAAGATACAAAAGCATCACTGAAGCTAACATACACAATTCAATCCACGAAATAGGACTAAAAGCTTGAAAAAACAATGAAAAAATGGGATGAGAAACTTGAGAAACAAGAATTCATCATTAAATTCTTGACAAAAACAAAAAATCCGAGCAGTAAATTCTTTCAATCTAAATTTCAAACATTAATTTTTCAAAAAAATTAAATTTAAACACTAATTTTGAAAAAAACTAAATTTTAAACACTATTATGACAAAAAATTTCAAACATTCATTTTTGAAAAAACTTAGTTTTAAACACAAATTTTTGGAAAAAAGCCCTTATTTCTTAGAATTTTTTTTATGTGTGTGCATGTTTTAAGTTGTGCGTGCGGGGGCATAACTAAAATTTCCGATTTGGGGGGGGGGGGGAGGGGCACCAGTTAAAAGCTCCTGGAAGTGCAGAAACTCACCAGTAAATAAGTATTTAAAGTAGAATATCCAAGAATATATAAAGTAGTATTTAAAGTAGAATATCCAAGGCCCATCCTATATCCAGAATATCCAATCATGTATATTGAATTTGTAATGATTTTTCAAATTCAATTCCTGGTCAACTGGAATGGTACTTCCATCTAGAATTTTGGTAAACCTCATATATTTTGTACTGCAGCAGTATGATAATGTCTTAAGTCGTGATATTTGAGGTCAACAAGAGCATCTTTTAAGTCATTACACGGTTTCATAACTAAGCATCCAAACATCTGATGTGAGTCTTTACCAGTCTCAGATTCAGTAAACAGGAAGTAGTGTTTACAGAATACACCTTTTAAAACCCAAATGTATATTCAATATAAATTCTTTTCCGGTGAAATAAATAAAATTCATTAAATCTTCGCCCCCGTTTTCTACTCCTATCCTTCCAGAAATTTTCATGGCTTCGTTTAAATTATTTGGGGTCGCAATTTGTTTCCTCGTCTTTTTTTTATTGTCCCTTTAAAAATTTTATATTAATTTATAATTTTTTTGTTATTTAGCTTTATCAGTTTTTATCTTTTAATTTGCATTTCTCACTGCAACTATTGAAAACAAATGGTCTTACATTCTGATATTTTTGTTCTGGCATTCTTTGCCACTTTTTTAGTGTTTGTGTTTTTTTTTATGATTTCTTGTTTGTCATGTTTTTATTTATTGGCTCTAAAATTTGAATTCAAACCTTCGGGGCTTGTAATAGTTGTATTTTGTAGAAAATATCTTATACGTTGAAGTCGTGACACCAACACACTGGCGGATCCAAGGGGGTCCCTGCATCCCCCTCCCCCAAGATTTTTTCTGGTTTCCTCTTTCCCTGTTATTTTCTCTTTTATTAGAATAAATTTGTCAATTTGGTCAATTCTTGGCACCTTTGTCCCACCCCTCAAGAGTTTCCTCATTGTTGCCCTGGTCATATTGCCCCCCCCCCCCACCCACACAAGAATTTGCTCTAGATCGGCCTTTGGCACCAACATTTATCATATTTAGTAGATATTCTCTCCTCCATACCCCTTATTAATCTCCTGTTTTCTCCTCTCCTTGTCACTCAGTTTTATGGCCCAAGGATATTCGGTTATGTAATATGTCCCTACTAGACCTTGACACCGGTTATTTGTTTTTACCTCTATAGGTACCAGGTCGAAGCGTATAAACTATAGCGTTAGCTCTATAATACTATTATTTGAAAAAAACTACGTTTTCTAAAGAGTTAAAGAGGCTGAGTTAAAAGGTCGAACCTTAAAACGTACAGGGATTAGGAGGCACAGTTGGGGGCTACCGCCCCCAAACCCCCACTTTCGCAGCCTTTAAATATAAAAAATTTCTTTAAACTGAAAGTAAGGAGCGACATTAAAACTTAAAACGAACAGAAATTATTCCGTATATGAAAGAGGCTGTGCCCTCCTCAACGCCTCGCTCTTTACGCTAAAGTTTGACTTTCTCACAATTCTTTTTTTAAACAGTAAAAACTTTAGCGTAAAGAGCGAGGCGTTGAGGAGGGCACAGCCTCTTTCATATACGGAATAATTTCTGTTCGTTTTAAGTTTTAATGTCGCTCCTTACTTTCAGTTTAAAGAAATTTTTTTTTATTTAAAGGCTGCGAAAGTGGGGGTTTGGGGGCGGTAGCCCCCCAACTGTGCCCCCTAATCCCTGTACGTTTTAAGGTTCGACCTTTTAACTCAGCCTCTTTAACTCTTTAGAAAACGTAGTTTTTTTCAAATAATTTCTGCACGTTTTTGTACAGTTTATTACTTATTATTGCTTGACTAACTGTTAGCTGATCGTGTCAGGAGTTAAAGTTGGGGGCTGCCGCCCCCAAATCCCCCGCTCTTGAATATTCTTGTGTTAAGGCTTTTAATTCCTGAATACTCAAATCACGTCGTACAGGGTGCCTCCTAATCCCTGTACGTTTTAAGGTTCGAACTTGTGAATCAGCCTCTTTAACAGCCCCCCAACTGTGCCTCCTAATCCCTGTACGTTTTAAGGGTCGAACTTGTAACTCACCCTCTTTAACTCTTTAGAAATCGTAATTTTTTTCAAATAATTTAAAAAAGAAACTAAATTTCTTTTTAAAGTTAAAATTCAGTATATAAAAAATTTGCTCTGAAGGTGAATCGAACCCGAGTTTTCCGCCTGACAGTCTGGAGTATCAACCGCTGGACTATACAGACACAACAGTAATTGTTTTTTAGTAAATTAAATCTATTTTTGACGCAAGCAAATTCCCAAAAATCTTGATATTTGATTTTTGGAAAACAGGGAAGGAGTGATTTGATTGAGCTGAAATTTCGAGGATAAGCTCCCGGGCCCAAGGAAATCTTAACCTCTAAATTTCAACCCAATCGGACAACGTTAAAGGGGGGCTGTGGTGGGAGAGTCCAAACTTCCGGCCCAGTTTACCCCATGAAGATAAAGTCGGAGGAGGATAAAATTTTGCAAGTTTCTTAGTTTGAGCTTGGGCTACAAAATGCAATTACCGCCGTCTCTCTGCAACCTATAGGACCTGAAATCGCATAACATTGTGGTGGGTCGCCTCTTTATAGAGGCACAAGTGTGCCTCCTTGATCACAACTAAAGAAAAGTTCTTGTGTTAGTCTAGCCTAAACTTAGCTTCAAGACTATTGTCTTCTCAAAGTGTTCTCTCTGGGAGCTTTGTCTTCAGGATTTGCAGTCAGAACTCTGTCCACATTGACATGTTATCCCTGTACGTTTTAAGGGTTGACCTTGTAACTCAGCCTCTTTAACTCTTTAGAAAACGTAGTTTTTTTCAAATAATACACATAAACAGGTTAGACATGCTTTGTTATGAAAATTGACGCGCAGATATTTTCATAACAAAGCATGTCTAAGCTGTTTATGTGTATTATTTGAAAAAAACTAAGGTTTTTCGTAAATGTAAATTCGGGGGATAATTTTTTCGGTCTGAAAATATCAAAAGGCCCTAACAGGTCGAATTCTGCTTCGAATGAGTCCTCATTCAACCGGATCTGTTGCCAACTGTGGCCTGTAGGCGTGGCTAAGAAAAAAAAAGAAATGATGATGAATTTTAAGTGGCTATATTTGGTTTTTTGAAAACAGGGAAGGAGGGATCGGATTGAGCTGAAATTTTGAGGATAAGCTCCTGGGCCCTAGGAAAGCTTAACCTCCAAATTTCAGCCCAATCGGACAACGTTAAAGGGGGGCTGTGGTGGGAGGGTTGAAACTTCCGGCCCAGTTTACCCCATGAAGATAAAGTCGGAGGAGGATGAAATTTTGCAAGTTTCTTAGTTTGAGCTTGGGCTACAAAATGCAATTACCGCCGTCTCTCTGCGACCTCTAGGACCTGAAATCGCTTAACATTGTGGTGGGTCGCCTCTTTATAGAGGCACAAGTGTGCCTCCTTGATGTTAGCACACTAGCAGTCTAGACGATACTCTGAAAATTAATTTTTTGTTTTGTTTCATCGCGTTAATTATTTTCCAATTTACCATTGTTAATTTTACATTTTGAATTAATACATGTGCAATTCAGAATTAATAATTAATGTAAGAGTTATTGTAGTTTAACCGAAATTATGTTGTGAACGTAAAGAAAATTATTGCTTTAAGGGAGTAGAAGAAAACTGCAATTAGAACAATGACAATTAAAACCTATTGTCTTTATATATTCTCTTTAATTTACAAATTTTTATATAGTATTATATCTTTTGGTAGAAAATATCTTATCAGTCTCTTGTCTTTTACGATTCGAATTTTGGATTGTTAGAAACGGTCTTTTCTAAATTTTGCTCCCTTTTTGTGTTTTTTTTATCCTTGGCAGAGTTTATCTTAGCAAGTGCTTTTAACTTATTTTTTGTTATTTTCTTTATAATGACTTTAGAGGATTTTAACTGTCTTCTCAGGTATTAGGATAATAAAGTATATTTCTGTCATTTTCTATTTTTTCTGCAGAATATTCTTAAGGGAAAATTAGCTAAATTTCTTGTATTGTACTGACGATTTTTTTTGCCATATTCATCTGAAACAGTTGTAATTTTATTTTAAAAACCCAAGCTTTGTCAAAATTGAGTGTCGAAAGTAATTGAATTTTCCGACTTTTTACCTCATAATCTCCATAACATTTAATGTACCGTGAGTAATATGTGATATGTTTAAAATACAAAAAATAAAATTACTTCTTTCTAAAGATAATTCCAACATATTTTAGACTTCCCCTAATTAAGTTCAAATCCCGTTTCCAAGAGTCTAAATTCCTAATCAGCAAAAAGAGAAACTGCGTTTTGGCCTCAACCAAACAACGACTTTGTTCGGTTTTGAATTTCGCTAAGATAATTGGTAATAAAAAAAATGATAGACACAATGTTTCTCAGGAAATTTAAGAGATAAGAGCAGTGTCAATGTTAAATCATCGAAATATTTAAAACAAATTATTGTATAGAGAGTTAGCATAATGAAGTGAGTTTGCGGACATAATTACAAGGTAGCGGCCTCCTCCACAGGACTTGGGCCAATCGTGAAAAAGCTAATAGAGCGCAGAAGCTATATTTGTGTGATATAGTGAAAAAAAGTGTTTTTCGTGGCATTCGTTTTGTCAGAGTTATTATGGAGGCATTATGATGAGGCATTCCTAGATCAGAATCATTATTATTGACATTCAGGCATTGCGATTCAAATTATTGTGACGCAGTCATTGTAGTGATTTGGTCATTATTGTTATCTCAGCCACTATTGTCGTCAGTTGAAGTGAAGCACTGTTGTACACCTAAATGTAAGTCTCAATAAAACTATTGCTTTTCTATTTGTGTTCGTTTTATTTATATATCTGTATCTAATCGCAAAGCAGGCAACTAGTTCGTATGCCCCCATCGGTAACGCTCCCAAGAATCTGATTTCTACCTAACATTAGAGGTAATCGACGCGGTGACAGTAGAATAGGTATAATGAATTTACGGAGACGTATAGCAATCTCCATGTTATTTGCGGAGACGTATAGCAATTTCCTATGCTCGTCTGGATTCTAAGAGTCCTATGTACCAAACAGGTTTTTCTGGTAGGTAAACATTTCTACAGGTCATTACACCTTTGCCAAGAGATTAAACCAGTATTGTCTATAACTTAATTTACGTAGGTTAAACTTCCGGTAGTTAAGAAAGCGTAACGAGTAATTAAAGTATGAGAAATGGGATGCTATAATTAGAATGGTTTTAAGTTGAAAATTGTGACGTAAAAATAACTCAGTTATTTGCTTGCGTGTATAGGAACTCCCATGTTATTTGCTTGCCTGTATTTTGTCTTAAATAAGTAGTTTTTGTATCTTTTAAAAGAACTTTAAGGGGTTTGAGAGACTCAGTTGCCTGATTCCGTGTGGTTTTTCTTTACTTATTGCTCATTAAAAAACAAGTTTTTTTTTAAATAAGTAGTTCTTGTATATGTTAAAAGAGCTTTAAGGGGTTTGAGAGACTCGGTTGCCTGATTCCGGGTGGTTTTTCTTTACTTATTTATCAATAAAAACGATGGGTTTTTGTTAAATAAGTATTTATTGTATATTTTAAAAGAGCTTTAAGGTGTTTGAGAGACTCAGTTGCCTGATTCCGTGTGGTTTTTCTTTACTTAGTGCTCATTAAAAACGAAGTTTTGATTTAAATAAGTAGTTTTTGTATCTGTTAAAAGAGCTTTAAGGGGTTTGAGAGACTCTGTTGCCTGATTCCGTGTGGTTTTTCTTTACTTAGTGCTCATTAAAAACGACGTTTTTGTTTTAAATAAGTAGTTTTTGTATATGTTAAAAGAGCTTTAAGGGGTTTGAGAGACTCTGTTGCCGGATTCCGTGTGGTTTTTCTTTACTTGGTGCACATTAAAAACGAATTTTTTGTGTTAAATAAGTAGTTATTGTATCTTTTAAAAGAGCTTTAAGGGGTTTGAGAGACTCTGTTGCCTGATTCCGTGTGGTTTTTCTTTACTTAGTGCTCTTTAAAAACTACGTTTTTGTTTTAAATAAGTAGTTTTTGTATCTTTTAAAAGAGCTTTAAGGGGTTTGAGAGACTCAGTTGCCTGATTCCGTGTGGTTTTTATTTACTTTATAACAATTAAAAACTAAATTTTTTTGTTAAATAAGTAGTTATTGTATCTTTTAAAATAGCTTTAAGGCATTTGAGAGACTCTGTTGCCTGATTCCGTGTGGTTGTTCTTTACTTAGTGCTCATTAAAAAACGAAATTTTTGTTGTAAATAAGTAGTTCTTGTATCTTTTAAAATAACTTTACGGGATTTGAGAGACTCCGTTGCCTGATTCCGTGTAGTTTTTCTTTACTTGATACCCATTAAAAACAAAATTTAGGGTTTCTGTTAAATAAATAATTCTTATACATTTTAAAATAGCTTTACGGGATTTGAGAGACTCTGTAATGCAGTATTTTTTCAGTAAAGACACTCGATATCCTAAAAGTGTTTAATTCAAACTTTTTTAAAACTTCGAAATTTTTCAACTTTATTTATTTTTTTCTTTTTGTACATAACTTAAAATGTCAAAATATGCTTACAGCTCTAACAATTGCGCTCTGTGATTGGTCAGAGACACGATGTGACTTTCTCACTGGTATTCTATGACCGGTTATTGACACTACCTAATCTATTGCATGTATTAAATCAGTATTTTTTACGCAGTGGAACGATAAACACATAAGTCATATCTTGAAAAAAAAAGTGAAGATGGAGCATTTTAATAAAGTGTGTTTACATAACAAGGTTATTGTAGCATTGAATGCCGACAAAGAAAAGTATTTAAACTTTGAAACAAGTACAGATGGTAACACTATTGGAAATGTATGCATGCATTGTCATGACAGTAAGGAATTAAATATCTTTGGAATACCGAAAAAATTCAACTCTTATGTTGGTGGTTATGCGAGATTGAGATCTCCAGGGATGATTGCACTCAAAGAGAATGCCAATATAAAAATAATCATTGATGATAGAGGACAACTCCTTGCTGCTGTTTCAGGTAACACATTACCTACTGATACATCCAATCGTCACCTTTCGGGTATTAGCATTCAACGAAAGATCAATAAAAGAAAGGCCTACTCTTCTACTAATATCGTAAACCATATCTTGTCTACGTGCCGAAACTGTTACCTGTGTAAACATAATGTGATAGTAGACAGTGAAACTGCCAGAAAAATAAAAAGGGCATTGTCAGAAAATATCACTATGGAATATAAAGATGAATCGATGAAAAACAAAGCACCAGCAAACGTTACTGTCATTGATCAAACAGTCAATGAACCAAATAATACCAAAGACGAAAAGCATATTGAACCTGTCGGTGACACGCCAGTAAAAATTGTGTATGACTCAAAATGGAATAATGATTATTCTACTGATTACGAACTAAGAGAAGACAGTAGCTACAATATCAAGAGAGAACATGGTGAACTATTTTATGGAACAGATTCAAAATGTCCAAAGTTAATCATTGATATTAATAATGTATCATAATATATTTTTTGTATTAGTATTCTACATAGCATTATTTCATTAAAAATATTTGATGCATTACATCGTTTTGTGTTCATTATTTTTAGAGTAAACTAGCATATCAAACGTTTAGAATGTCTAATAAAACGTCGGAGATGTAAGAAAAGGAATTTGCATACATCTATTTTCAGACACATGGGATAACATTGACAAAATCTTGGTATCAGAATGAATAAATTATTTATCAACATCCGTTAATGCATATGTCATTATGAAAAAATTGTAAGTACGTAAGTAAGTAACAAACTCTTTCTTGAATTCACCTCTTTGTTACACAATACAGAAATTTAATTAAGGAAATTATGAAAAAAAAAATTGTAAGTAAGTAAAAAACTCTTTCTTGAAGTCACTTCTTGGATACACAATGCAGAAATTTCATTTAAGAAATTATGAAAAATTGTAAATAAGTAGAAAATTCTTTCTTGAATTCACCTCCTGGATAAATAAAAAAGAAATTTCATTAAAGAAATTATGACAAATTCATAGTAAGTAACAAACTCTTTCTCGAAGTCACCTCTGGGATACATAATGCAGATATTTATTCTTTCTTGAATTCACCTACTGGATAAATACAAAAGACATTTCATTGAAGAAATTATTACAAAATTCATAGTAAGTAACAAACTCTTTCTTGAAGTCACCTCTTGGATACATAATTCATAAATTTCATTTAAGAAATTTGAAAATTTTTTTATCCAGTAACAAACTCTTTCCTGAAGTCACCTCTTGGATACACAATGCAGAAACTTTATTTAAGAAACTATAAGAAAATTGTAAGTAAGTAAGTAACAAATTCTTTCTTGAAGTCACCTCTTGGCTACACAATACAGAAATTTCATTAAAGAAATCATGAAAAAATTGTAAGTACGTATTAAATTGTTTCTTGAATTCGCCTCCTGGGTAAATAAAAAAGACAGTTCATTAATGAAATTATGAAAAATTGTAAGTAAGAAGCAAATTCTTTCTTGAATTCACCTGCTGGATAAACAAAAAAGACATTTCGTTCAAGAAATTATGACAAAATTCCAAGTAAGTAACGAACTCTTTATTGTTTTCATAACTTAGATACACGATGTAGAAATTTAATTCAAGAAATTATGAAAAAATTCTCAGTAAGTAACAATTTCTTTTTTTGAAGTCAACTCTTGGATACACAATACGGAAATTTCATTTAAGAAATTATGAAAAAATTGTAAGCAAGTAACAAACTCTTTCTTGAAGTCACCTCTTTGATACACAATGCAGAAACTTCATTTAAGAAACTATGAAAAAATTGTAAGTAAGTAACAGATTCTTTCTTGAAGTCACCTCTTGGATACACAATGCATAAATTTCACTAAAGAAATTATGAAAAAATTGTAAGTAAGTAGCAAATTATGTCTGGAATTCACCTGCTGGATAAACAAAAAGACATTTCGTTCTAGAAATTATGACAAAATTCTAAGTAAGTAACAAACTCTTAATTGTTCTCATAACTTAGATGTATGATTTAGAAATTTAATTCAAGAAATTATGATGAGATTCTCAGTAAGTAACAAACTCTTTTTTTTGATTTCACCTCTTGGATATACAGTAGAGATACTTCATTCAAGAAATTATGAAAAAATCTCAAGTAAGTAATTTTTTTTTCTCTTTATCACAAACTATTTTCACTTAGCTAAACGAAGTAGAAATTTAATTCAAGAAATTATGAAAAAATTCTCAGTAAGTAACAATTTCTTTATTGAAGTCAACTCTTGAATACACAATACGGAAATTTCATTCAAGAATTTATGAAAATATTTGTAAGTAAGTAACAAGCTCTTTGTTGATTTCACCTCTTGAATGTACAGTACAGATACTTCATTCAAGAAACGTGATTAAACACGTTTTGAAACTACATGCTATTTGCTTGCCTTTCCTTGGCACCTTTCCAAATGAGCGGGGATTCCCCAACGGTTCCTACACATTGCAAAAAAGTGAGCAGCGTGAAAACTCCACGTTTTCAACCAGACTGGTTTTTTACCTAAATCTTTGGAAACAGCCCAGCCTCTATTTTTGACCGTTTAAGTTTTGATGTTAATGTTGTCAGTCAAAAGCTATGACCTTGAGAAAACAGCTTGACAAATTTGCCTGATTATCGAAAAATGGGAGAAACATCCTCCAAAAGTCGACAGGAATGCCCCCCTCCAACGCTTTTTCGGTTATGTTGAATAAAATATGCAAAACCGACAAAGCTTTATTTCATTTTTTAAGGTTAATTTAGACGAGGTTACGTGCGCGCACGTAAAAAAAAAGATATGTCTGAAAATTCCCTGTTAGACACGCATTGGAGAAGTTCTCACTACTTTTTTGAAGATATGTCTGAAAATTCCCTGTTCGACACGCATTGGAGAAGTTCTCACTACTTTTTTGAAGATATGTCTGAAAATTCCCTGTTCGACACGCATTGGAGAAGTTCTCACTACTTTTTTGAAGATATGTCTGAAAATTCCCTGTTCGACACGCATTGCCAGCCCAGTCTTGATGCAACCTATTGCCAAAAATACTTGATAAATTCAATTCCTAATATCTATTGCAGGCACCGACACATGAAATGAATCCACGGGGAAACGTTTCAGGCCCCTCAGAAGAATAAATTGGACACAGAGAGTGCCTAGAATGTTTTATAGGTCCAAACCGATAGTAGTACCGTCTTGTAGTGATAGTAATAATAAGTTACCTATATTTGATGATTTTTGTGTAATTTATTTTTGTGATTTTGTTAATGATTTTAATGATTAATGATTGAACATATCCGAATATCTATAGCAGGCACCGACACATGAAATAAATCCACGGGGAAACGTTTTAGGCGCCTCAGAAGAATAAATTGGACCCAGAGGGCGCCTAGAATGTTTTATAGGTCCAAACCGATAGTAGTACCGTCTTGTAGTGATAGTAATAACAAGTTACCTATATTTAATGATTTTTTTGTGGCAAATGTTTACTTTAAAGACTTAATTGACTCTAGTGCTACCGAGAATATCATAAACTCATGCGTATTTAATATGTTGCCTCCGCATATTAGGCGACAGAGGAATCCTAATAATCCCAATTTAAGTAGCATGACAGTGCATAAATTGGACGCAAAAGTTTCAATTCGCTTAGACGTAAAAAGGGACAATAGAATTTTTTCGACAAATTTTATTATATGTAATAACTTTCCGTATGAAGCCATTATTGGCACAAATCTTTTAAGGTCTAATAGAATATTATTAGACGTAGCGAACGAAAGGCTCGTCTACCAAGCTAAGGTAGGGGAAGGAATTTCTACCTTAAGAAATTGTAACAGAGGTTACGAAGAGAACGTAACAGTAAATAAATTTCTGGCCCTACAATGTCGCAATCTTTTGAACCTCATTTCTCGCAAGGAGGAAATGGCACAATCAGAAATTTGTTCAATTATCCTGAGAGACATTGCAGAAATGAAGTAAATTTAAATAATAAGTGTATTCAATCTGCAAAAATAAAATAGGAGATATGCGACAGTATAGGTCAAACGAAATCAAGAATATAGCGGAATTATGGAAAAACATAGTAAAGCCCAATGTGACGCAGCAAGATGCCGCAATGACGCAGCAAAGCGCCATTATGAATCTAATAGATAATAATAGTGAAGATAAATTGTACAGGTTCGCAATACGGAAAAGAGAGATCCCTCCCAAAACAATACAAAGAATTCAAATATAACAGATAATTGAATAATAGGATATTAAATCTGAAATATGGTTTGCGATCCCATCAAATGAAATTCCTGAAAATCTGTTATGCGAGGAACAGATTATAGCTTACGACAAGGGAGAGAGTTTTATTTGGGTAACTAATGTACCGGGAGTAAAACACGATATATTTGAAATACCAAAATAAAGTTCCTTCTTTAATTCGGACTCCTATAATTAAGCTAAATCTAGTTTCAAAAATGAAAAAGTCCTTAATCAGCAAAGAAAAGAAACTGCAGTCTTTGGATTTCGCTAAGACAATGAGCAATAAGAAAAGTGCTACGCACAATATTTTTAAGGACGTTTAAACGATAAGACCCGTGTGAACGCCTAAATCATCAAAACTATTTAAGTCATAGTATTGGACGAGGGTTCGCGTCCTTGGTGCACGTAAGCCAATGTCAGACAGTCCCTATAGCGCAGGACGAAAGAACTGCGTGTGTGAGTGGGGAACATGTGTTTTTAATTTGACTGTTGAGTTAGATCTAAAAGAGTTCGTACCGCAAATAATCTCGGTCACCATTTATGGTCTTTGAAGTGACCCATTGCAGTACAACTAAGCATGTAAGTTTAATAAATCTATTGTCTTTTTATATGTGTTCGTTTCTCTTGTATGTCTGAGTCTAGTCCGATAATAGGTAACTAGTTCGCCAGTCTCCAAGGTAAATGCTCCCAAAGGAATCTGATCTCCAGATAGCTCAAGAAAGAAGAGGCCACATTTGTATGTCTACATATTCAATTTTCTCTCATTAATTGAGACCAGCGCTATAAGTGGCGCTATAGGAGAAATCTCTATCGCCACGAGCAAACCTTCTCATCACCACAATCATTTCTTCAATGGTACAAATGGCGCGGTCGGTAGGATTGGAGGAAAACTGCGAACTAGTTACGCTATTTAAACTTTGTAATTCAAATTTAATTTTTGGAAAGATACAGAAATATAATAAATTTGTTTTGGCATATACACGATTGTATAATTTAGTAACCCCATTTTTTAAATCTATTTATATTTTACACCAACAAATGATTTTATGAAATTTTTTATTTCGATATAAACGCAAAAAAAAAACGAAACACATAACATTCTAAAATAAAATATATACTTTCCGAAGCTAGTCGGACAAAATAAATAACGTTAGAAATAAATAACAGAAGAAAATTGTAAATCAGTTATTTACGAATTTAGAATCAAAATTACACAGTATATACAATTAACAAAAACAGACGTTGGAGCGTTAAAAGACATGCTGCTTCTACGATTTAGAAGCTAGGCCTTAACCTTTCTAAAACAGGTCGAGCATACCATAGGAAATAACGCCAACTTGCCAATAAATACGGTTGATGACTTGTTAAAAGCATTCAAAGAGAAATTTATAGAAACCAGTTCAATAAATAAATTAAAACATGGAGTAGTGAACTTTGATTTTTCACAAAAAATAAGGGAATATCTGGATAATATACGCATTTCTGTAGAAGCAAAATACGGAAGTGGTTCTGGGCAACTGTATAAAAAAGTCATACTAAAGACCTTTTTGCAAGGACTACCCCCAAAACTATATAGAGTAGTAATATCCAAGAATATTCAGACATTGGATCTTGCAGTCCAAGATGTAGAACGACTAATTGAAGTTGACAAAATGGTTGCTAATCATAGCTATACAAAAATAAACAGCCTAGGTGACTCACACGCGACCCTAATCTTCAAGGGCGATCAGACATCCCCCAAATTCTTTCCAAGGGATAACTCCCCAGTAGCACAAAGAAACAAAACGCCAAAGCCCGCTAGGCAGAAAACAGTACGTTTTCAGCCCATTAACCCTACAATAATAAGGTGCTAGAACTGCAATCGTGTCGGCCACATAGCAAGAGAGTGCCACTACGTCACCAATCCCATACCAAGAAATGCTGTCGGTAACACGCAAAATTACGGTAACCATTTGTTCAGAAGAACAAATTTTAGCACCGGTCGTGCAATAGACTATAGCCAGGGGGATTGCGCCAATCAGTACTTTATAATGCGTACCAACCAAATTTGTATAGCCCTTTCCCCAACAGGCAAATTAATTACCGGTTTGAAAACCCAAATACTCGCCAAGGCCAATATAATGCGAGAATGCAATATAAACATCATGAAAATTTGCCGATGAGAAATGAAAATCTTACAAGCCAACGGCACTGGCAAACGGCGCCAGCAAATGGCACTGACACGAGACATCCACGCTACCATAATAATACATGGCAAATACAGTCAGACGTAAATCATTTAAATATGCCTACGGAACCTAATACGTCTGAATATCTATTACAGGCACCGACAAATGAAATAAATCCTCAGGGAAACGCTTCAGGCCCCTCAGAAACATAAGTTGGACCCTGAGGGTGCCAAGGATATTTAATAGGTCCAAAACAATACTAGTGCCTTCTTGTAGTGATATTATTAACAAGTTACCTATATTTAATGATTTTTTTGTAGAAAACGTTTACTTTACGGCCTTAGTTGACAGTGGAGCTACTGTAAATATCATAAACTCTTGCGTATTTAATACGTTGCCTCTGCACGTTAGGCGACAAAAGAACCCTAATAATCCCAATTTAACAAGTGTTACAGGCCATAAATTAAACGCAAAAGGGTCAATTTGCCTAAACGTAAAAAGAGACAACAGAACCTTCATGACAAATTTTATTATATGCGATAATCTCCCATATAAAGCTATTATAGGGGCAAATTTTCTAAGGTCTAATGAAATACTATTAGACATAGCCAACTAGAAGTTTGTATACCCAGCTAAGGTAGGGGAAGAAATTTCTACCTTAAGAAATCGTAACAGAGGTTACGAAGATAACATAACAGTAAACAAAATTTCTAGTGGTATAATGTCGAAGTATTTTGAACCACATGTCTCGCAAAGACATAGCATAATTGGAAATTTATTCAATTATCCTGAGAGATATTGCAGAAATGAAGGAAACTTAAATAATAACAGTATTGAATATGCGAAAATAAAAATAGGAAATATGCAACAGTACAGATCAAACGAAATTAAGAAAATGGTGGAATTGTGGAAAAACATAATAAAACCCAATTTGACGCCGCAAGATGCCGCAATGGAGAAGCATAACGCCAGTATGAATCTAATAAACAATGAAAATGAAGAAAAATATTACGGATTTGCGACAAAGAAAACAAAAGTCCCTCCCAAAACGATGCAAAAAATCCAAATATCACAAATGATCGAGCCAGTAATTAGCAAATCAGAAATATGGTTTGCGACACCGTCTGAAATACCCGAAAATCTGTTATGCGAGGAACAGATTATATATTATGACAAAGGAGAAGGTTTTATTTGGGTAACCAATAACCATGAAAACGATACAATTACAATTAAAAAGGGGACGTGTTTAGTACAAATCCATGTTTTAACGGAAAATGATTTAAATAAATGGGAAAATTCTAAAAGAAACCTAGTTAACGGTATTAAAACTTCAAATAACGAATATCCTTTAACTAAATCGCAATTTTTAAACAAATTTAAAATGGATCATATTACGTATATGGAACTTAATAAAAAATTATGCTATTTATTATGTAATTTTATGTATTTATTTTATGAATCTTAAAATTACATGGTTATGATCAAATTTTACAATAACTAAATTTTTACGACTGGTAATCCCGTAGCAAAACAGCCATATCGTGTGCCATATAAGCACAAAGAGTGGTTAAAAAATAAAATCCATGAATTAGAAAGAAACGAGATTATACGCCCAAGTATAAGTCCGTATAGTGCACCAATAATCTTAGTGCCAAAAAATAATGGATATTTTAGACTCGTTGTAGATTATAGGGCTCTCAACAAACAAGTAGTTAGCGATAAATTTCCTCTACCAAGAATAGACGAAATTCTTGATTCAATTTCAAGCAAAAACAAAATTTTTACTTCTTTTGACCTTACCCAAGGCTACCACCAAGTGAAAATAGCCGAAAAGGATGTCCATAAAACTGCATTTTCAGCATCCGAATATGGATCTTATGAATACTTGATAGTACCATTTGGTCTTAAAACAAGTTCAAGCGCGGTATGTAGACCACTCTTGCACCTGTTAAGAGGATTAAAGAATATAATTCACTTTGTTGACGATATTATATGCGTGGGGGAAAACACTGAGCAACACTTAGCAACTTTAGCTAAGGTGTTCGAGAAGTTCAGGCAAGGAAATTTAAAATGCCGTCCCGAGAAAGTAAATTTATTTCAATCCAAAATTAAATTTTTAGGAGTAGTAGTAACCCAGGGAGAGATATCCCCAGACCCCGATAAAATAAAATGTGTTGAAAACCTCAAGCCCCCCAGAACTATGAAAGAATTAAGGGGAATTTTAGGACTTACTGGCTACTTTAGAAAATTTGTACGCAATTATTCCCAAATTGCGAAACCCCTCACGGAATTAACGAAAGGAAACTCCCATAGTGTTACCTGGTCCCAGGAAGCTCAAACTTCCCTAGACCAACTCAAAAAGGCGCTCACTTCTGAACCAATTTTATCACTCCCTGATTTCGAAAACGGAAAATTCATCGTTACCACCGATGCTAGCTCAAAGGGCATAGGCGCTATCCTTTCGCAAACAATCCCAGTAGAAAACCCTAACCCTCTACAAGGAACACCTAAACAAATTGAAAAAGTTATATGCTATTCAAATAAAACTTTATCAAAAGGTGAAAGTAGCTATTCCGCCACAAACTTAGAATTACTATCTATTATCTACCACTTGGGCAAATTTAGGCATTATTTAATTTGTAGAAAATTTATATTACGATCAGATCATAAAAGCTTGCAGTACCTGCACACATTTAAAAACCCCACGGGCATTCTAGCTAGATGGATCATGAAAATCCAAGACATAGATTATGAATTTGAACATTTAAAGGGAAAACAAAACGCATCTTGCGACTTTTTGAGTAGATATCCATAAAATGACCCGTCGGAAACTGAAAAAAATGAAGTTAATGCTATCAATGCTAAAAGCAAACATGGATATAAGAAAAACAAAGTCAAAGACGCAGTAAAAGAAAATAAGATTAACTATTGTCCCTTATCTTTTGAAAATATAAAAAGAAAGCAAAAAAAAGACGAAACGTGCGTAGCTCTAATCGATTATTTTGTGATTGATGAGGCGTTACCGGATAAATTCAAAACTCTTAGAAAACAGATAGATAATTTTTACTACGACCTTGATGAAGAAATACTGTGTAGGATTGTGACTGCTGAGACAAATAGAAACCAAACCTCGATAATACCTGTGTTACCACAAAACTTGATAGGGCCTGCATTTGAATATTTTCATTCGGACACAGGTGGACATCTAGGAGTTATGAAAACGTTCCATAAGTTAAAACAATACTTTTACGTACACTCGGCACTGACAAAACTTAAAGAATTTGTAAGTACATGCGAAGCATGTAACTTGAGAAAAACCCCCCCAGCTTATCCAAATCCTCCAATGGGAAGGGTCCCAGCAGTAAAATACCCCTTCGATATTATCTCATTTGACCTGTACGGGACAAATGGAGGCTTACCTGTTTCCAGCAGAGGCCATACGTGTATTCTTTCGGTTGTAGATCATTTCTCCGGATTTACTTTTGCAAAAGCATTAAAAAAATCAAGGTGCTTCTGCCACAAGTAAGGAATTAGAAAAATTATTTTTAAATTTCGGCATTCCTGATAAAATTTTTAGTGACAATGGGACCACTTTTGTCGCAAAAGTTACAAACGATTTATTGAGTTTTCTTCATCGATAGAAAATGGTGACAGCGCCGTACAATCCGCAAGCCAATGGCAAAATAGAAAACAGGCATAAAATATTTTCGAACGTTCTAAGTATTTATACAAAAGACACTAGGAGCGACTGGGACAAATTCTTACATTAATTAACTAACGTAATCAACACGGATTATTCCTAAAAAACCATATACAATCCATTTTATTTAATTTTTGGTCTATACTTTAGAAGCCCGTTTGATTATATTTTTGAATATCGGCTATATTATCACGACTCAGAAGATTATAAACAAGAATTCATTAATAGGATGAGGAAAACTTATAAGATAGTTAGGCAAGAATTGGAAAAATGTAAAATAAACCAAGAGCTAAGAAACCAAACCAAAATTAAGGGGACTATAGATTTCAAAGTAGGAGACTTTGTTTACCTAAAGAACGAGGCAAAAACGGAAGGAAAAAAACTTTCTAACAAATATTCTGGGCCGTACAGAATAGTCAAAAAGTACGATAACGAATATACTTTTAAAATGGAAAACCCCGATAGCGGAAGAACTTACAAGGCGCATGTTAGCCGAATAAAAACAGCCAAATTTCCAGAGAGATGGGTATCCCATCCCTCTTCTACTGAGTCGTCAGATTCGGAAAATGAGCCTCCTAGGTCGAGATTGGCAGAACTAAAACACTTTAATTTTAAACGGGATTATTTTGAAAATGAAAGTGATGAACAAAACTTTGAAGAATTTTTAGCTATGGAAAATCTAGTTATTCCAGATAAAAAATCCGTAACACCAGTAAGAATAAGAACGCCAAAAAGCCCAAAAAGTTATTCATCGGCAAACGCAGGAGATTTAGATTATACAATATCTCCAAAAACTCAATTATTTCCCGATAGAATCTCGACCCCATGTCCCCCCAAAAGATTTCCAGACGATATGGTTTCCCCTACAACACCAATAGAAAGGCCCCTGTCATTACAGGAAGAATTAAACAGAGCTGTAGAAACCCCCGGTATTACTGTAAAGAAAACTCCTCTAAAAGAGTTAATTAAAACAACCCTGCGAGAAGCTATGTATTTAATAAATTTTCCCATAAAAACGAGTCAAAGTACAGGGCCCGGTACTAAAACTCCAAATGATGACCAGCAAGGTCAATATCATGATATAACTGTGTCCAAGGTCAACCCTAAACACGACTGGACGTGGTCTTCACGGAGGGAATCCCTATTGCAAAGAATGCCCCATCCCCCTGAAGACATGGCCTTCAAACAATGGAGGAACCCCGCAAAAACTATTGATTCCTCCCAAAGCTCTCAAGAATCTTTCAAATCCCCCGAGTTGAGAACTCAAGGCGAGAACTTAGAGAATAAACCTTCTACTTCCAGAGGAGCAGAAATTTACGAAGGAATGGCAGGTGATACCACAAAAAGTGCCACCTCTAAAAGCTCTAATCCGGATTCGTCGGAAACCAGTTCTGAAGAGTCTGATGGTGAATCAGACCAAATAGTAGCTAAAGAAATAGGAAAATCAAGGCCGACCTCAGCTGCCGAACACGTTAAAAAAACGAAATTAAAAGGTAAAGATTTTTTGAAAAAGCAATACAAAAATTTTTACCTTTTGTCGCTATACAAACCTAAAAAGAAAAAACCGCAAGAGACCGAGGATAAAAAAACGACACAGTCAGGTAGAACGGTTAAAAAACCTGACAGATGGAAATATCCCTAATTAACGTAAAGAAAATTTCAAATCCCTTATAAAAATCAACTGTGCCCCTTTAAATGCGAATTAATCAGTTGGATAACCTATAAGGTACCCAGTTATTGATATCAATGACGGAACTTATGTCATGAGGAGGGGAGGTCGTGTTCTCGAAGTCTATATCATCTATTCTAATGTGAATTGGTGATGTTCATACTTCGAATTCATACTCCTCTATGGAATTCAACCTATATTCTACAAATGAACTATGGAAATGATCCCCTACTCAGTGTTAGGTTATGTAATCAAATATAAATCGACGGACCAAGTTTTGTGGGAAGCCTGGGGAGAAACACAAAGCACATTTAGCTTTTAACGGTTGGTTTTTGGCGGTTCCCCTCAGATTTTCTATGAAAAATCCACCCATGTCCTAACCAATATTGATATTATCAAAAAAAAAAAAACAAGAAATAATCAATAAGTAAGCGTAAATTAATACTAAAGATTTTATATTAGTGCATATTATGATTACTTTAGGCCTACCAGGGTAATTATTTGCCGAAAGTTTGCGCATTAACTTGTTTATTAATCGAGAAATATAATGTTTCTTACTCGAGTAATATGTACTAATAGCCGACTATTGGTAACTATAACCAAACAACCTATTGGTACGTTTATATGTAGAATTTCACGGTGGATGTGGAATTATATCTCAATAATAATATGGAAAATTTTAAAACCATTTGAACATTAAGATACATGAATTGAAACCCTGTATATGTCCAATGGTGACTAAGTAAAACCCACAAGGAATTCCCTATTAATGTGAAGGTGTTTCTCGCTTAACGGATTCTAATAAGACTTTAATATAATATTTATTTATTTAGTGCCGAAGGATTTGCTCAAACAATAGCTTTCTAAAAAGATATTGATGTCAGTTCTTCATTATGCTTATATTCTTTGCCAAGCATTAACTGGAATCTACGGAGGCAAGCTTGGAAATCCTGCGTCTAATGACCTTATTGAAAAAGCGAATAGGAGGCACCAATTTTGACTTGCAATTACGGAAAAATCCTGAAACTAAGAACCTCTGCATTCCAGCCGTTAAACCCGGAGCCACATGGAACCGTCAAAGCCAAGAAATAGGGAAGACATCGGAAAACTAGTAGGTATAGAGGTCTCCACTAGTCCTTGTCATGTCTTATTCCCTCATTGTAGTATCGTTTGCGTAAAACCGTGTGGTTATGACGCTGCAACATGCATTTCTTATACAGCACGGACTTGCGTGAACAATGCAGGCATGAAAAATACTGTAAAAGTAGACCTCAAACTTAATAATGTAGGGTAAATTATGTTTATTTAATATCGATATTTTCGTTATCAAAACAAATTTGAAGAAATTTCTGTTTTAGATTTTCATTGTGAGTGCTAATATTAGTGTATTTATTTAATCCTGTCTCATAGCTAAGAAATTATAACCCAATTAATTCGTGAATTATTGTATGTGTATTTACTTCAAAGAACATGTGATTCTGCCGCGTTGTTTTTATTGCAGGAAAGTAAATGGACATCTTTGTCACCGAGCATTACAATGAGCTGCCAAGTACATATATGTCCCAGTAACATCTATTTTTATCATATCTCAACCAACGACGAGTACTCACCTCAACCCAATGCAAGTTTCATACCAACTTCGTAAACGAAAATAAAAGTCACCTTTAATAATCGTTTATTCGACTATGAACAATAGTAAAAATAAGGGCACAATCTATTTGAACATCAGTATCAAGTGATTTAAAGAACTACGTAATCGCACAAATTCTGAGAGCCCCATCGATCAGAACAAGATAAACGATATTTAACGATATTTGAAGTTAAGAAATACTCAAAGACATTTGAAGATATTTGAAACTTAAGTTAGAGACAATTTGAAGTTTAATTATGAGAACTCAATATATAATCACATTATAAACGATATTTAAAGTTAAATGATAATTAAAGACATTTGAAGATATTCGAAGACGAAATTCAAGACAATTTGAAGTTTAATTCTGAGAACTCTATCGATCAGCACATGATATACGATATTTGAAGTTAAATGACACTTAAAGACATTCGAAGATATTAGAAAACGAAATTAAAGACTATTTGAAGTTTAATCCTGAGAACTCCATCGATCAGAACACGACAGACAATATTTGAAGTTAAATGACACTTAAAGACATTTGAAGATATTTGAAGCAGAAATTAAAGACAATTTGAACTTTAACTCTGAGAACACCATCGAGCAGTACAAGATAAACGATACCTAACTATATTTGAAGTTAGATAATAGTTGAAGAGGTTCGAAGTTGAATTTAAAGACAATATACTAAGAGAGTCACTATAATACGACGACAACCCGTTTCAAAAGGCACAAATGAACAATTTTACGCGAGAATACATTCTCTATGTGCCCCAAAATCCTAAAAATGATATGCTGAGAAGAAAAACACCAACACCTATAGTGGGACGAATCATTTCCCAGTTGACCATTTGAACGATATTTAACGGTCATTTCCCAGTTGACTATTAGGAAAAACCTACCGTGTAAAGACAACTAGACTCAAACTGTTCCATGAAGAAACCATAACGTAAGTGCTTCGAAATTTTTGCCAGGACAAAAGGAGTGAAGGACCGTAATTTACAACAGAAGGGTGTAGTACACTAAGGACACGAAAGGTGATGAATAGATGTGAAGCTACATGTGTTACTTCCTAATAGCGTTGACAATGCAAAAATCTCAATAGTGAAAGTGTTTTAATGTCATCAGTGAATATGTTGAACCAAATATTGCATGTTATAAATCATTCATGTATGTACCACAAGTAGAATTAGGTGTAATATTATTATGTTATTCATTTAACATTGTGTTTATTTTATGTAGTACGTAATATAGACAGCAAAATCAAAAAAAAAAGAGAAACAATTTAAAATTTTAATATGATAAAACGTTTTTTAAAATAAAACTAATTAATTGTTAGATATAGAAAAAGAAAAAAAAAAAAAAATCTTTATAAAATTATATAAAAAATGAAAAAAAAAAAAACTTTAACGTGAGTTTAATTTTATAAATGGATGTAGGAAACAAAAATAAAAAAAAATTAAAAATTTTAAAAATCATAATGGGCAGTAACTAATGACGGGGCGTCATTATTTCATGGGAAGGGTGATATGTACCGGGAGTAAAACACGATATATTTGAAATACCAAAATAAAGTTCCTTCTTTAATTCGGACTCCTATAATTAAGCTAAATCTAGTTTCAAAGATGAAAAAGTCTTTAACCAGCAAAGAAAAGAAACTGCAGTCTTTGGATTTCGCTAAGACAGTGAGCAATAAGAAAAGTGCTACGCACAATATTTTTAAGGAAGTTTAAACGATAAGAACCGTGTGAACGCCTAAATCATCAAAAATATTTAAGACATATTATTGGACGAGGGTTCGCGTCCTTGGGCCACGTAAGCCAATGGCAGGCAGTCCCTAAAGCGCAGGACGAAAGAACTGCGTTTGGGAGTGGGGAAAATGTGTATTTAATTGGAATGTTAAGTTGGATCTAAAAGAGCTCGTACCGCAAATGATCTCGGTCACCATTTATTGTCTTTGAAGTGACCCATTGCTGTACAACTAAGCATGTAAGTTTAATAAATCTATTGTCTTTTTACATGTGTTTGTTTCTCTTATATGTCTGAGTCTAGTCCGATAATAGGTAACTAGTTCGCCAGTCTCCATGGTAAATGCTCCCAAAGGAATCTGATCTCCAGATAGCTCAAGAAAGAAGAAGCCACATTTGTATGTCTACATATTCAATTTTCTCTCATTAATTGAGACCCGCGCTATAAGTGGCGCTATAGGAGAAATCTCTATCGCCACGAGCAAATCTTTCCCATTACCGCAAATATTTCTTCAATGGTACACTAATAACCACGAAAATGATACAATTACAATAAAAAAGAGGACGTGTTTAGTTCAAATCCAAGTTATCTCGGAGAATGATTTAGATAGGTGGGAAAATTCCAAAAGAAACCTAGTAAATTGCATTTAAACCTCAATTAACAAATACCCTCTAACTAAATTGCAATTCTTAAACAAATTTAATATTGATCATATTACGGACTTAGAACTTAAGAAAAAATTATGCAAATTATTATGGAATTTTAAAGATTTATTTTCCGCATCTGAATAGGACATCGGACTGATACCGTTTTATGAACATTCAATTTTAACGAATGATAATGCTGTAGCAAAACAGCCATATCGTGTGCCGTATAAGCACAAAGAATGGTTAAAAAATTAAATTCATGAATTAGAAAAAAATAAAATTATACGCCCAAGTATAAGGCCGTAATCTGCACCAGTCGTCTTGGTACCAAAGAAGAATGGTGATCTAAGACTTTTAGTAGATTATAGAGTCCTTAACAGACAAGCAGTTAGCGATAAATTTCCTTTATCAAGAAAAGATGAAATCCTTGACTCTATCTCAAGCAAAAACAAAATGTTTACTTCTTTAGATCTTACACAAGGCTACCACCAAGTGAAAATAGCCGAAAAGATGTCTATAAGACTGCGTTTTCTACGACTGAATATGGTTCATAAGAATATTTAAGAGTACCTTTTGGACTTAAGACAAGTTCAAGCGCACTATGTAGAACCTTATTGCATCTATTAAGAGGATTAAAGAATATCATCCATTTTGTTGATGATGTTATATGCATGGGAGAAAACGCTGATCAACACTTAGCAACATTAGCTAATGTGTTCAAGAAATTCAGACAAAGCAATTTAAAATGCCGGCCTGAAAAAGTAAATTTATTTCAACCTAAAATTAAATTTTTAGGAGTCGTGGTGACGCAAGGAGAGATATCTCCAGACCCTGATAAAATAAAATATGTTGAAAACCTCAAACCCCCTAGAACTATGAAGGAATTAAGCGGAATTTTAGGTATTACTTGCTACTTTAGAAAATTCGTGCGCAATTACGCCCAAATTGCGAAACCCCTCACGGAATTAACTAAAGGGAACTCCCAAAATGTTATCTGGTCCCAGGAAGCTCAAAATTTCCTAGACCGTCTCAAAAAGGCACTCACTTTGGAACCAATATTATCACTGCCTGATTTTGAAAACGGACAATTTGTGGTCACAACCAATGCAAGTTCTAAGGGCATTGGCGCTATTCTTTCGCAAATAATCCCGGTAGAAAACCCTAATCCTTTAGAGGGAACGCCTAAACAAAAAAAAAAATAGAAAAAGTTATATGCTATTCGAGTAGAACCTTATCAAAAGGCGAAAGTAGTTATTCCGCCACAAACTTAGAATTATTATCTATAATCCACCACTTGGACAAATTTAGACACTATATAATCGGTAGAAAATTTATAATACGATCAGACCATAAAAGCTTACAGTACCTGCACACATTTAAAAACCCCACGGGAACTCTAGCTAGAGGGATTATGAAAATCCTAGACATAGATTACGAATTTGAATATTTAAAAGGTAAACAAAATGCAGCTTGTAACTTTTTGAGTAGATACCCATAAATTATGACGTTGGAAACCGATAAAAATGAAGTTAATGCTATCAATACTAAGAGCAAACATAAATGTAAGAAAAACAATTTCAAAGACACAGTAAAAGAAAATAAGGATAACTATTGTCCCTTGTCTTTAGAAAATATAAAAATAAATAAAAAAGGACGAAACGTGTGTAGCACTTATTAATTATTTTGTGAATGAGGATGCGTTACCTGACAAATTCAAAACTCTTAGAAAAGAGATAGAGAATTTTTACTATGATCTTGATAAAGAAATACTATGCAGAATCGTGACTGCTACGGCAAATAGAAACCAAACCTCAATAATACCTGTATTACCCCAAAACTTAATAACACATGCATTCGAACATTTTAATTCAGATATAAGTGGACATTTAGGAATAACAAAAACTTTCAATAAATTAAAACAATATTTTTACGTGCCGTCGGCAGTAACAAAACTTAAGGAATTTGTCAGTACATGCGAAGCGTGTAACTTAAGAAAAAGACCCCAAGCTTATCCTAAGCCTGCAATTGGACGAGTCTCGGTAGCAAGATTCCCCTTTGACATGGCCTTATTTGATTTTTATGGAACCAGTGGAGAAGTGTTTTATTGCAGCAGGGACCATACTTGTGTTTTTCGAGTTATAGATCACTTGTCTAGATTTACATTTACAAAAGCATTAAAAAATGAAGGCACTTACTCCATAAATGGAATGTTGGCGAAAGTATTTTTAAAATTTGGCATTCCAAATAAGGTTATAAGTGACAACGGGAGCAATTTTGTTTTAAAAGGAACCAAAGACTTGATGAGTTTTCTTAACATAGAGAAATTGGTGACTTCCCCATATCACCCCGAAAGCTAATGGTAAAATAGAAAATAGGCATAAAATATTTTCGAATGTATTAAGCATTTATACAAAAGACAACAGGAACGATTGGGATCAATTCTTACCTTATTTAACTAACATAATCAATACTGCTTATTCAGAAACAATCCTTTTTGTTTACTTTTTGGTCGCGATTTTAGAATCCCGTATGACGAAATTATTGAGTCCCGGAATTATTACAATAGCTCGGAGAATTACAAACAATAATTTAAAAATATGATGAGGAAAACTCATAAGATAGTTGGGCAAGAGTTGGAAAAATGTGAAATAAACCGCGAACTAAGAAACCAACCCGAAGCCAGAGGGAGCATAGATTTCAAGATAGGAGATTGCGTCTACCTAAAGAACGAGGCAAAGACGGAAGGCAAAAAACTTTCCAACAAATATTCTGGACCGTACAAAATAGTCAAAAAGTACGATAACGATTATACTTTTAAAATGGAGAACCGCGATAGTGGAAGAACTTACAAGGCGCAAGTTAGCCGAATAAAAAGAGCCAAATTTCTAGAAAGATGGGTACCTCGTCCCCCGTCTACCGATTCGTCAGATGCAGAAAATGAGCTCCGTAAATAAAGATTGGCAGAGCAAAAACCCTTTAATTTCAAGCAGGACTATTTCGAAGATGAGAGTGATGAAGAAAACTTTGAAGAATTTTTAGCTATGAAAAATCTAGTTACTCCCAGGAGAAAATCCCTAATACCAGCAGGAATAAAAACGCTAAGAAATCCAAAAAGTTCATCATAGGAGAGCACAGTAGAATGAGATTATACGATATCTCTAAAAACCCAATTTTTCCCTGATATGATTTCGACCTCTTGTGCACACAAAAGATTCCCAGACGATATGTTTTCCCCTGCAACACCAATAGAGAGGCCCCTGTCATTACAGGAGGAATTGAACAGAGCTGTAGAAACTCCGGGTATTATTGTAAAGAAAGCTCCTCCCAAAAATTCAATTAAAACAAATCTGCGAGAAGCTATGGATTTAAAAAATTTCCCAATAAAAAAAAGTCAAAGTACATTGCCTAAAAATCAAACTCCCAAGAATGACCAGCAAGGACAATATCATGATATAACTGTGTCCAAGGTCAAGCCTAAACTGTGGACTTCATGGAGGGAAACACTAGTGCAAAGAATGCCCCATCCCCCTGAAGACATGGCATTTAAGCAGTGGAGGAACCCGGCAAAAACTCTTGATTCCTCTCAAAGCTCTCAAGAATCATTCAAATCTCCCGAGTTGAAAACTCAAAGCGATGACTTAGAGAATAAACCTTCTACTTCCCGAGGAGTAGAAATTTATGAATGGAGGGTAGGTGATATCTCAAAAACGCGAAATGTCAATTCTGAAAGTTCTAATGTGGATTCATCGGAAACCAGTTCCAAAGAGTCTGGCGGCGAATCAGACCATATAGTAGTTAAAGAAATAAGGACATCAAAACCGACTTCAGCAGCCGCGCACGCGAAAGAAACAAAATTAAAAGGGCAAGAATTTTTGAAAAACAATACAAAAAGATTGCTCTTATTTCGTTAAAAAAACCTAAAAAGAAAAAACCGCCACAAACCCAAGAAAAAGTAACGACACAGTCAGGTAGAACGGTTAAGAAACCGGACAGATTAAAATACCCTTAAAAATACAAAAAAAGATTTTTAGGCGTAGGCATCATAAAGGAATAATAATTTAAAAACTTTTGGCTCACAAGTAAAAATCATACAATTATAAAAACGCTATAGAAATTTTTTTTTCAACATATATCAGTTCCCGAAAACAAATTCTAATTAAAAAGTAACATTGCATGTAATTAATTCGAATAATTTCCCTTAATAAAAGAATTCTACCCCTACCATTCCAGTACGATGTATCCAGTCCAACTGAAAGAAGCCTTCATAGGAAGTACTAAACGAGAAATATTCATACACCTTAGAAATGACCTTTGGTTATTTTCTGTTCCAAGAGAAACTGTTGGAACTTTGTCCTGCTATAATAATACTGAAAGAATAAATCCAAGCTACAGGACAGAATTACTATTACAAGATGTGGGTACGATAACCATAAAACAAGGATGTCGACTTGTAACTAAAGAGTCAACTGTTTGAACGCCGTTAATTACCACGAGCGAAAATGTAATAAGTCCCAAAATAATCAATTTCAAGACAATTAACCCGTCGTGCACTATTCCCAATATAGAAAATGAGGAAATGAAAACCTCGATATGGTCCAAAATAGAAAAGAATAAAGGGACATTAAGGATTACAAAACTAAGAGAAGCATTAGACTCCCAGATTCCCCTATTTACAAATGAGGACCAGAGATTAACTTATGGGGATAATAGATACTGATTATGCCAAACCAATTTCTGGTGGAACATACTAATGACTGTATGTTTCGTATTCGCGATTCCCCTGACCATGAGAATCTTACTGACTTTTAATTATGGAAAAATCCTGAGACTAAGAAGGCAAAACCCAAAGGAAGAACACGGGGAAACGGCTGAAATGCAGAAGTTAAACCCGGAACCCAATGAGAACGTTTAAGCCAACAAAAACGGAAGACATTAGAAAACGAGTGGGTATAGAGGTCTTCACTCGTCCTTGCTATGTCTTTTTCCCTCATTGTAAGTGTCGTTTACGTAAAACTGTGTGGCTATGACGCTGCAACATGCGTTTATTAAACATCACAGACGTGCGTGAACAATGAATGCATGGAATATGTTGTAAAATTAGACCTCAAACTTAATGATGTAGCGTAACTTATATTTAAATGGTTATTTTAAATCTAATATAGAAATTAATGAGTGTTGAGAAAGATTAAGTTAAATTGTGTGGAATAAAGTATACCAAGGAAAATAATAAGGGACATTACTTAAAGTTAAGAGAAGTAATCTCTTATAAGAGATATAAAAATGCCATTTTGTTAAAAACAATATATGCATATTAATATTGGCATTTGCTTGATATTGCCTTGTAGTATTGTGTTAACCATTTATTGTAACCAATCATATTGTTTATCATGTGTTATGACTATTTGTTTTAAAGAACGTGTGATTCTGCCTAGTTGTTTTTACTACTGGAAGTGGATTGACATAGTGGAAATCAATCATTACAATGCGTAGTCCAGTGCAGATATACAACCTAGTAGCATCTATTTTCATCCTACCTCAACCAGCGAAGAGTACTCACCATAGACTCCAGGCAATTTTCATCCCAGCTTCGTTTACGAAAATTATTGTTACCTTTGTTCGTTGTTTCCTCGACCACGAACCATATTGCGTATTAGGTAACACTATATTTGAATCTCAGTATCCAGTGCATTATCGAACTATATAATCACATGAATCCTGAGAACCCCATCGACCAGTACAGGATATAAGTTCATTAATATTACCTTTGATAATCCTTATGGACCTATTTGCCATAGTACTTTGAATTTATAGTATTATATGAACCCAGTAATCAATCTGATGTCGTAAATTGACGCGCTAAACCCCTTTAAATCATTTCTCGATATACATCCTGTCACCTCCATCACGTGCAATAAGTTCATATCTGTGATATCCAACAAATGTTGTGAGATAACCTCTGAAAAATGGACCTGGAAACCAACCATTGAATTACAGGAACCAAAATTAACCCCAGTGACTAACCCCTCAGTGACAATATACCCCTCCCACATGTTAAAGACAATATTTTGAAGGAGTCACTAAAGTTTGATGTCAACCCATTCCAAATCCAAACATAAATTCCCCTGGGATTAACCAAGGAATCACCGCAAAAGTTAATAGACGCAAGCCAGGCACGAACAATTTTATAAGAGAACAGTAATCTCTAAGCGCACGAATGATCAATTTTATATGAGAAATACATTCTCTATGTGCTTTAAAATATACCAAAAATGATGTGCTGAGAAAAAAATCAACGCAGTCCCAGTGTTCAACCCCTTAATGATAAGGCACCCTATGAACTATGCAAAAACAGCAGGTGAGAATGAACTCTGATATCAAAATTACCTACGCCTGTACCTGGGAGTATCAATTCCCATTTGACAATTAGAGAAAGCTTTTCGTCCAAGATGAACATAATCATGCTCGAACTGTTCTGTGAAGAAACTATATTGCAAGTGTTTTAAAAATTTTGCCAAGACGAAAGGAGTGAAGGACCATAATTTACAACAGAAGGATTGAGTACGCTAAAAGCCATGAATGGTGATGAAATAGGTGTGAATTTACATATGTTACATTTTAATAACTTCGATAACTTAAAAATTCCAATATCCTATCATTAATATTACATAGCAAACACTCCCAGTGAAAGTGTTCTAAGGTGTACCAGTGAACGTTGTTAACATAACATTATGTGTTTTAAATCGTTCTTATACGTAGTGTTAGATGTTCAGATAGAGTTATGTGTAGCGTTGGCGTACTATTCATTTAATTTAGTTTAGATAGGAAGAACAATTATCCTATAGTTAGCAAGGGATAAAAACTTGTAAAAGGTAAATTTTCAAAGAAAACCTCATAGTAAAAGTAGAATAGCCTCAACCTTGTTGGAAATGTAAAAGTCATCAGTGTTAGATGTAGAAAAAAAAACCTTTAGTATAGTAGCTAGGCTAGAACCATAGATAATCTCAGTCCGGTATAGGAATGTATAATAAAATAAGAAAAGTAATAGAGAAAATTTTAAACACTCCGGATTAAGCTTATATAAAAGTATAAAATAATACAATGTCAATTAAAATTATGTAGAACAAATAGTTAATAAATAGCGAATATTTCAAAAACCCAAGGGCAAGCAAGTCCTAATGACGGGACGTCATTAAATAATGGGAAGGGTAATATGTACCGTGAGTAATATGTGATATGTTAAAAAAAAAAAAAAAATTCCTTCTTTCTAAAGATAATTCCGACATGAATTAGACTTCCCCCAATTAAGTTCAAATCCCATTTCCAAGAGTCTAAATTCTTAATCAGCAAAAAGAGAAACTGCGTTTTGGCATCAGCCAAACAACGACGCTATTCGGTTTTGAATTTCGCTAAGATAATTGGTAATGAAAAAATGATAGATACAAAGTTTCTCAGGAAGTTTAAGTTATAA
The DNA here is from genome assembly GCF_049724085.1 of Artemia sp. Qi Xiang Cuo. Lineage (NCBI taxonomy): Eukaryota > Metazoa > Arthropoda > Branchiopoda > Anostraca > Artemiidae > Artemia > Artemia sp. Qi Xiang Cuo. The sequence continues at coordinate 141,129 of NC_142805.1, forward strand.
GAGCAGTGTCAATGTTTAAATGATCGAAATATTTAAAAAAAATTATTGGATAGAGAGTTAGCATAATGAAGTGAGTTTGCGAACATAATGACAAGGTAGCGGCCCCCTCCACATGACTTAGGCCAATCGTGAAAAAGCTAGTAGAGCGCAGAAGCTATATTTGTGTGATATAGTGAAAAAAAAGTGTTTTTCGTGGCATTCGTTTTGTCAGAGTTATTATGGAGGCATTATGATGAGGCATTCGTAGATCAGTATCATTATTATTGGCATTCAGGCATTGCAATTCAAATTACTATGACGCAGTCATTGTAGAGATTTGGTCATTATTGTTATTTCAGCCACTATTGCCGTCAGTTGAAGTGAAGCACTGTTGTACACCTAAATGTTAGTCTCAATAAAACGATTGCTTTTCTATTTGTGTTCGTTTTATTTATATATCTGTATCTAATCACACATCAGGCAACTAGTTCGTATGCCGCCATCAGTAACGCTCCCAGGAATCTGATTTCTACATAACATTAGAGGTAATTGACGCGGTGATAACCCGAGGAAGCGAGGTTACGCTCCCGAATTAATAGTTGGAGACTTTCTAACCTACTATAGCTACGCATTTAGTTTTCTCGCTTTCAGCGAGTCGCACAATCGGTACACCACTTTAAATCATAGTATTACATTTGTGGCCCCAGACTTCATTGCCACATTTGGCGCATCTTAATCGCCACAGCTTTAAAGAATAATATTACATATGGCGCAGTCTTTAGCGCTATAAGTGGCGCTATCGGAGAACTTATAAGGTATAAGTTCACAGCTTGAAAGCATAATATTACATCTGACGCGGTCAATCTTTATTACCACGATTGCCACAGTCATTTTTTTTACCTTTAATTGAAGCTTTAATTACCACAGGGAGCTTTTGGTAGCTTCTAATAATAGATTGCCTGGTTTCCTCGTCGAACTGGCAGTCCTAGAAGCGTTATTATGAAGAGACAAAATAAAAAAAAAAAAAAACCAAAATTAGCCATGACGAACTTTATGTTAAACTCTGAAATTATTAACTACACTTTACAAAGAACTGGTATATCTTCTATGTCGTATTGACAAGCATATCACTTTTCACACAGTGGGTTTGTTTGAATCTCGTATGACTAAACAGTAACCATATTTATAGTTTCAATTCTGAACTTTCTTCTGACGTTCTTTGGTGTCTAGTTCAGGTATGTCTGAACATTTCTTCACACATCTGGTCCGTCTTTTTCAGTTAAAATGCCCGAGCTTTTTTTCGAAATTCGTTCAACTAATTCTCAAAATTCTATGAAGGTTCTTTTCAAACAGTTCATGGTAACGAACTGTATAGTAAGAGCGACCCATCGTAATAGTAACCGAAACTCTAAAAAACGGAATTTGAATATCAATAGATACACCAAAAGATTTGGATTTGTATGCTGATTTTAAATATATAAATATATTATAGGTCCTATAAGTGGTAACCTATATGCTGGTTTCACAGGTGATTACGTAATATGTCTTACCACAGGCAGACATCTATATATCCGACAAGTGATTGCCTAATATGTCTTTACCACGGGCTATTTGTACCAACGGTAAATGCCTTAGAAGACGGGCATCTGAGGCAGCACCTATTTTCTGGGCCAATCAGAGATGCGTGTACAAACGTTGCTCCATATATTCATGTCTAAGATACTAATTCTAGAAACCTGAGGCATGGATATCTGTGCAGTTTCAAGGGTACATGCCTTACCACGGGCTATTACTACAGACGGTACAAGACTTGTCAGACATGTTTTTCTAGGTTCAATAGCCAAAACTAGAAATCTTCATATTGCGTATTTGAAGGTGGATTATGGTCCTATAATGTGACCGACCAGGCAATCAGACTGGTTTTTTAGGTTCAATAGCCAAAACTAGAGATCTTCATATTGCGTGCTTACTTGATTAGTATAGTAATTGGATCCAAATATAAGGAGTGATTTTCCTTATATTTGAATCCTGAGAAATCAACTAGTGAAATGATTATAGGTTTGAAGCATCAAGTATCGTAACCATCAATGACACTAACCACCAAGGACCTCAACCTCCAAAGGTCCTCTATACCCAACCTCCAAGGAGCCCCCTCCCCCAAACTTTTTGGACCCCTCCCCCCATTTTTTTATCCATTTTTATTTTTTTTATTTTTTAAACATGGTATTTTTTTCAATTTTTTTACATATCTTAGAATGACATGAAACATACTTAAAACCTACAAAACTCACATTTAATATTTTCAAAATTCAAAATGAGACTGATCTAGAAATGTTATTTGTGACATTTAAAATTAGAAAAATATTGTTTGTAGTAGCGTTTTTGGACTGAATTTTTTTTTGGACTTCGAAATTATTCAAATTTATTTTGCGTATCTTAAAATGACATGAAATGTGTTTGCGGCTCTACCAATCGTACTCAATGCTTCCTCAGAGACACGAAGGGGCTTTCCTACTGCTACTCAATGGCGGCTTATCGACACTACCTACTTTACTGCATGTATTAAATCAGTAATTTTTACGTAGTGGAAGGATAAACACATAACTTATATATAAAAAAGTGAAGATGAAGCATTTTAAGAAAGTGTGTTCACATGATAGTGTTATTGTACCATTGAATGCTGACATGGAGAAGTATTTGAACTATGAAACAAGTACAAGGGGTAGGACTATCGGAAACGTATGCGTGCATTGTCATGACAGTGAAGAATTAAATTTGTTTGGGGTACAAAAAAATTCAACTCTTATGAAGGTGGATATACAAGATTGAGATCTCCGGAGATGATTGCACTCAAAGAGAATGCCAACATAAAACTAATAGTTGATGAAGAGGGGCATTTTCTTGCTAGTGCTTGTAGTAACATGCTACCCAGTGTTAAACCCTATCTGCAGCTTTCGGGTAGTAGCATTCAACGGAATATCAAAAGAAGAAAGGCCTACTCTTCTGATAATATCATAAACCATATCTTGTCTATGTGCCGGAACTGTTACCTGTGTAAAAATAATGTTGTAATAGCCATTGAAATTGCCGGAAAAATAAAAAGGGCATTGGTAGAAATTATCACTAAGTAATATAAAGATGAATCGATGAAAAACAAAGTGCCAGCAAACGTTACTACAATTGGTCAAACAGTCAATGAACCAAATAATATCAAAGACGAAACTCATATTGAACCTGTTGGTGACACAGAAGTAAAAATTGTATATGACTCAAAATGGAATAACGATTTTTCTACTGATTATGAACTAAGAGAAGACAATAGCTACAATATCAAGAGAGAATATGGTGTAATATTTTTTGGAACAGATTCAAAATGTCCAAAGTTTTTCATTGATATTAATAATGTATTTTTTGTATTAATATCCTACATGACATTATTTCATTAAAAATATATTATGCATTACATTGTTATTTGTTCATTATTTTTAGAGTATGCTAGCATATAAAACATATAGAATGTCTATTAAGACGCCGGAGATGTAAGAAAAGGAATTTGCATACATCATATGTTGGATAAATAGGTTAACATGGAGAAAATCTAAGTATCAGAATGAATAAATTCTTTATCAACGCCTTTTCTCGGATAGGTCAGGATAAAACTGATAAAATATAAGTGTGAGAACAAATATATTCTTAATCAACATCCTTTACCGGGATATGGCCGTTAACAACATCAAAACCTAGTTGTCAGAATGATGAATTTACGTATCATTATATATCATCCGATAAATGGGATAACATTGAAAAAATCTAGGTATCAGAGTGAATAAATTTTTTCTATCAGCATCTTTATCGGATACAAAGGATAAAATTGAGAAAATCTAGGCAACAGAGTGAATAAATTCTTCATCAATGTCATATGACTATACGTTTTATAACACTGACCAAATCTAAGTAACATAGTGAATAAATTCTATATCCACATCCTTTGTCAGATATGCATGATAAAATTGAGAAAATCTAAGTATCAGAGTGAATAAATTCTTTATCAATGTCTTTCGACAGATACGTTTGATAAAACAGACAAAATTTAAGTATCAAAGTGAACAAATTCTATATTACCACTCTTTATCGATATCATTTGTCGGATACGTCAGATAACATTCACGAAATCTAATTATAAGAGTGAATAAATTCTTTATCATCATACTTTGTCTGATATCTCTGATAAAATTGAGAAAATCTAAGCATCAGAGTGAATAAATTCTTTATCAATTTCTTTAGACGGATACTTTTGGTAGCACTGATAAAATTTCAGTTTCAGAGTGAAAAAATTCTTTGTTGGCATTCTTTAACGATATCATTTCTCGGATATGTCGGATAACATTGACAAAATCTATCGATTAGAATGAATAAATTCTCTTATCAACATCTTTGACATCTTATCAACATCTTATCAACATCCTTTTCTCGGATACATAGGATAAAATTGACAAAATATAAGTGTCAGAGTGAATAATTTTTTTTATCAACATCCTTTGTCAGATACATCGGAAAAAATTGACAAAATCTAAGTATCGGAGTGAATAAATTCTTTATCATCGTCCTTTGTCAGATATAGCTGATAAAATTGAGAAAATCTAAGTATCAGCGTCAATAAATTCTTTATTGGCATTCTTTATCGATATCATTTCTCGGATACATTGATAAAATCTAATTATCAGAGTGAATAAAAGGATAAAATTGACAAACTCTAAGTGTCAGAGTGAATAAATTCATTATCACCATCCTTTTCTGGATATGTCACATAACATTAGAGTGGCGCACCCCTCTAAGTGAACCTAAATTAACCTAACTTTTTGCATGTCTCTCTCACTATGACTGTGGGTCTGAGCGGGTATGCTTCCATCTATAACCAGTCTAACCTAGATTCAACGCAACGATGCATAGAGTCATAATAATGAAACTTAGATTTTATGAATGTTGTTCGATAACAAATTTATTCACTCTGATACTTAGATTTTGTCAAATTTATCCGATGTATCTGACAAAGGATGTTGATAAAAAAAAAAAAATGTATTCACTCTGACACATATATTTTGTCAATTTTGTCCTATGTATCTGAGAATAGGATGTTGATATAGAATCTAATCACTCTGATACTTATATTTTGATAATGTTATCCGGCGTATCCAGAAAAGTATGTTGATAATGAATTTATTCACTCTGACACTACAGTTTGTCAATGTTATCCTATGTATCCGACAATGGATGTTGATATAGAATTTAATCACTCTGATACATAGATTTTAATAATGTTATCTGAAGTATCCAGCATAGGATGTTGATAAAGAACTTGTTCTGGCTGATACTAAGATTTTGTCAATTTTATACGTCGTATTCGACAAAAGATGTTGATAAAGAATTTATTCATGCTAATACATAGATTTTTTCAATATTATCCAATGTATCCGACAAATGATCTTGATAAAAAAATGTTATTAAAGAATTTATTCACTCTGATACTTAGATTTTGTCAATGTTATTAAAGGTATCTGTCAAAAGAAAATGATAATGAATTTGTTGACTCTGAAAGTTGGATTTTCTCAATTTTCTCAATCGTATCTGAAAAATGATGATGATGATAATGGATTTATTCGCTCTGATACTTAGATTTTGTGAGTTTTATCTGATGTATCCATCAAAAGAAGTTGATAAAGAATTTATTCACTCTAATACTTAGATTTTGACAATGTTTTCCGACATATCTGACATAAGATGATGATAAAAAATTTATTCCGTTTGATACTTCTACTTTAACCGTTTTATCCATAATATTGATGTTTCCTGCTTATGATGTTGATAAAGAATTTATTCCAGGTGCTACTTACATTTAGTCAATTTTATCTAACATATGCGTCAAAAGATGTTGATAAAGAATTTATTCACTCTAGCACTTAGAGTTTTTCAATGTTATCCTATGTATCCGACAAAGGATGTTGATAGAGAATTTATTCACGCTGATACTTTCATTTGATAACGTTATCCAACGTTTCCAGTATAGGATGTTGATAAAGAACTTGCTCACTATGATACTTAGTTTTTGTCAATTTTATCCGACGTATCCAAGAAATGATGTTGGTAAGGAATTTATTCATTCTAATACATAGATTTTGATAATGTTATCTGACGTATCCAGCATAGGATGTTGATAAAGAACTTTTTCATTCTGATGCTTATATTTTGTCAATTTTATCCAACGTATCCGACAAATGATGTTGATAAGAAATTTATTCATTCTAACACATATATTTTGACAATGTTATCCGACGTATCCGACAAATGATGTTGATAAAAAAAATATTATTAAAGGATTTATTCAATCTGATGCTTAGGTTTTGTCAATGTTATTAAACGTATCTGTCAAAAGATATTGATAACGAATTTGTTGACTCTGAAAGTTCGATTTTCTCAATTTTATCAAGCGTATTTGACAAATGATGATGATGATAATGGATTTATTCGCGCTGATACTTAGATTTTGTGAATGTTATCCGATAAATCCAACAAAAGAAGTTGATAAGGAATTTATTTACTCTGGTACTTAGATTTTGACAATGTTATCCGACATATCTGACATAAAACGCTGTAAAGAATTTGTTCAATCTGATACTTAGATTTTTTCAATTTTATCCGGATAACCGATGTATCCGGCATATGATGATGATAAAAAATTTATTCGCTCTGATACTTACATTTTGTCAATTTTATCTCACATATGCGTCAAAAGATGTTAAAAAAGAATTTATTCACTCTGGCACTTAGAGTTTGTCAATGTTATCCTATGTATCCGACAAAGGATGTTGATATAGAATTTAATCATTCTGATACTTAGATTTTTATAATGTTATCCGACGTATCCAATAAAGTATATTGACAAACAACTTGTTCACTCTGATACTTAGATTTTGTCAATTTTATCCGACGTATCCGACAAAGGATGTTGATAAGGAATTTATTCATTCTAATACATAGATTTTGTCAATGTTATCCGACGTAACCGACAATTGATGTCGATAAAAAATGTTATTAAAGAATATAGTCACTCTGATACTTAGATTTTGTCAATGCTATTAAAAGTATCTATCAAAAGACATAGATGACGAATTTATTCACTATGATACTTTGATTTCTCAATTTTATCAAGCGTATCTGACAAATGATGATGATAATGGATTTATTTGCTCTGATACTTAGATTTTGTGAATATTATCCGATGTATCCAACAAAAGAAGTTGATAAGAATATATTCACTCTGATACTTAGTTTTGACAATGTTATCCGACATATCTGACGTAAAATGCTGATAAAGAATTTATTCAATCTGATACTTAGATTTTGTCAATTTTATCCGGATAACCGATGTATCCGTAATATGAGTATGATAAAGAATTTATTCACTCTGATAATTAGATTTTGTCAATTTTATCCGACATATTCGTCAAAATATTTTGATAGGTAATTTATTCATACTAATGTATAAATTTTTTCTATGTTATCTGACATATCTGAGAAATTACATCGATAAAGAATTCGAATAAAGAATTTATTCACATTGATACTTAAATTTTATCAATGCTACCAAAAGTGTCTGTCAAAAGACATTGATACTGAATTTATTAACTCTGATATTTATATTTTTTCGATTTTATCAGGTATATCTGAAAAAGGACGATGATAAAGAATTTATTCACTCTGATACTTAGATTTTGTCAATTTTATCCGATGTATCTGACAAAGGATGCTTATAAAAAAAATGTATTCACTCTGACACATATTTTGTCAATTTTACCATATGTATCTTAGAAATGATATCGGTAAAGAATGCTAATAAAGAATTTGTTCACTCTGATACTTAGATTTTCTCAATTTTATCAGCTATATCTGACAAAGGACGATGATAAAGAATTCAGGACAATGATAAAGAATCAAAGGATGTTGATAAAAAAAATGTATTCACTCTGACACTTATATTTTGTCAATTTTATGCTATGTATCCATGAAAAGGATGTTAATATTAGAATTTAATCACTCAGATACTTAGATTTGATAACTTTATCCAACGTATCCAGTATAGGATGTTGATAAAGAACTTGTTCGCTCTGATACTTACATTTTGTAAATTTTATCCGACGTATCCGACAAAGGATGTTGATAAGGAATTTATTCATTCTAATACATAGATTTTGTCAATGTTATCCAACGTATCGAACTAATGATGTCGATAAAAAAAATTTTATTAAAGAATTTATTCACTCTGATACTTAGGTTTTGTCAATTTTATTAATGGTATCTGTCAAAAGACATTGATAACGAATTTATTCACTCTGAAACTTGGAATTTCTCAATTTTGTCACGCGTATCTGACAAATGATGATGATAATGGGTTTATTCGCTCTGATACTTAGATTTTGTGAATGTTATCCGATGTATCCAACAAAAGAAGTTGATAAAGAATATATTCACTCTGATACTTAGTTTTGACAATGTTATCCGACATATCTGACGTAAAATGCTGATAAAGAATTTATTCAATCTGATACTTAGATTTTGTCAATTTTATCCGGATAACCGATGTATCCGTAATATGAGGATGATAAAGAATTTATTGACTCTGATACTTAGATTTAGTCAATTCTATCCGACATATCCGTCAAAAGATGTTGATAAAGAATTTATTCATTCTAATACATAGATTTTTTCAATGTTATCAGACGTATCTGAGAAATTATATTGATAAGGAATGTTAATAAAGAATTTATTCACTCTGATACTTAAATTTTGTCAATTTTATCCGATGTATCTGACGAAGGATACTTATAAAAAAAATGTATTCACTCTGACACATATTTTTTCAATTTTATCCTATGTATCTTAGAAATGATATCGGTAAAGAATGCTAATAAAGAATTTGTTCACTCTGATACTTAGATTTTCTCAATTTTATCAGGTATATCTGACAAAGGACGATGATAAAGAATTTAGGTCAATGATAAAGAATCAAAGGATGTTGATAAAAAAAATGTATTCACTCTGATACTTATATTTTGTCAATTTTATGCTATGTATCCATGAAAAGGATGCTGATATAGAATTTAATCACTCAGATACTTAGATTTGATAACGTTATCCAACGTATCCAGTATAGGATGTTGATAAAGAATTTGTTCGCTCTGATACATAGATTTTGTTAATTTTATCCGATGTATCCGACAAAGGATGTTGGTAAGGAATTTATTCATTCTAATACATAGATTTTGTCAATGTTATCCGACGTATCCAACAACTGATGTCGATAAAAAAATGTTTTTAAAGAATTTATTCACTCTGATAATTAGATTTTGTCAATGTTATTAATCGTATCTGTCAAAAGACATTGATAACGAATTTATTCACTCTGAAACTTGGAATTTCTCAATTTTATCACGCGTATCTGACAAATGATGATGATAATGGGTTTATTCGCTCTGATACTTAGATTTTGTGAATGTTATCCGATGTATCCAACAAAAAAAGTTGATAAAGAATATATTCACTCTGATACTTAGATTTTGACAATTTGTCTGACATATCCGACATAAGATGCTGATAAAGAATTTATACAATCTGATACTTAGATTTTTTCAATTTTATCCGGATAATAGATATATCCGAAATATGATGATGATGAAGAATTTATTCACTCTGATACTTAGATTTTGTCAATTTTATCCGACATATCCGTCAAAAGATTTTGATAAAGAATTTATTCATACTAATGCATAGATTTTGTCTATGTTATCCGACATATCCAAGAAATTATATCGATAACGAATTCTAATAAAGAATTTACTCACTCTGATACTTAGATTTTGTCAGTGCTACCAAAAGTATCTGTCAAAAGATATTGATACAGAATTTATTCACTCTGATACTTTGATTTTGACAATGATATCCGATGTATCTGGCAAAAGATGTTGATAAAGAACTTATTCACTCTGATACTTATATTTTGTCAATTTAATCCGATTTATCCGACATAGATGCTGAGAGAAAAATATATTCACTCTGATACTTAGATTTTATCAATGTTACTCCATGTATCTGACAATAGATGTTGATACAGAATTTAATCACTGTGATACTTTAGTTTTGATAATGTTAACTGAAATTTCCGGCAAAGGATGTTGATAAAGAATATATTCACTCTGATGCTTAGATTTTATTAATTTTATCTCGACCTATCCACCAAAGATGTTGATAAAGACTTTATTAATTTTAATAGATAGAATTTGTTAATGTTATCCGACGTATCCGAGAAATAATATCGATAAAGAATGCCAATAAAGAATTTAGAATGTCCCTTTTTTTACCTTGTGTTTATGTTTTTATTTGCTAATTTGTGTTTTCTTTACTTTCACTTACGGTCATCTTCAAAGATGAAAAACATATTTTATCTTAGAGTTACCTTGTCTGATACCTTGGCACTGACCAAATCTAAGTATCATAGTGAATAAATTCTTTATCAACTTCTTTTATCGGATACACCGGATAACATTCACAAAATCAAAGTATCCGAGTGAATAAGTTCTTTTTCATCATCCTTTGTCAGATATGCATGATAAAACTGAGAAAATCTAAGTATCAGAGTGAATAAATTCTTTGTCAATGTCTTTTGACAGATACGTTTGATAACACTGTCAAAATTTAAGTATCAAAGTGAAAAAAGTCTATATTAACATTCTTTATCGATATCATTTGTCGGATACGTCGAATAACCTTCACGGAATCTAATCATCAGAGTGAATAAATTCTTTATCATCGTACTCTGTCAGATATCTCTGATAAAATTAAGAAAATCTAAGCATTAGAGTGAACATATTCCTTATCAATGTCTTTTGATAGATACTTTTGGTAGCACTGATAAAATATAAGTATCAGAGTGAACAAATCCTTTGTTGGCATTCTTTATCGATATCATTTCTCAGATACGTCGGATAACATTGACAAAATAAAAAAATAAAAATTGACATTAAAATAAAGGGGGAACAAGTGAATAAACACAAAAAAAGAACGAGACATAAATATATATAAAATTAAAAAGGACACTAAAAAAGTGTCAATAATTTAACCATATAAAGTCAATTAAAAAGATAAGTGCTTCTGACCTAATATTAAAACCAAAGAGAGTGAGTTGGCATATTGCCTGGCTGAAAAAAAGTTTTTTTTGTTCAAGTGTGCCTGTTTTTCTCAGCTGTTGCTTTCCTTTTTCCAAGTAGTGACACCTTATTTGATTTCGGAATGGTTTTCTATTTCGATGAGTCGCTAGACCTTATTAGATCCAATGGACATTCCAGAAAACAGTCTCTTTCCCTGCCAGAATTAAACAGTTTTTACTCTTTTGGAGCCATTCCCCTTCACAGTATACTATTTTGACTGTCTATTTTGGACGTTAAATAGTTGCACCAAATTTCGTCTATGGTAAAGAAAACACAATTAAAATAAATAATTGTTCTATTGCGTAAGCTATTAGCTTCAAAATACTTGATTGAGAACCGATGTACAAAAGGGTGGACATTGAACTTTAGTCACCCACCAGTAGATGGCGTAATAGATATATGTGGCAAAATTCCCCCGAAAATGAAGTTTTAATCCTTCCAAGTAAGCTTATTTTTCCATGCTCTACCTTTCATTCAAAGAAAAATTAGAAATTACCTTAACTATTGCCCTCCGGCTCTTTTTCAATTTCGAACTTTCCTCCATTTCTTTAATGCATAAACAACTCTTCCAATACCAATAACAAGCTGAAAAAAGCAAAATCCAAGATGACAATTCAGATACACTGATTCCAACTGTGGTACGTAGATGATGTTCCAACTAATAACTATTGCACTAAAAAATATTAACTGTACGTCCACCCAGAGGGACAAGGGTCGTTAGGAGGTTATGTTTTAAGTATGTTTCATGTCATTCTAAGACATGTAAAAAAAAGTTGAAAAAATACCATGTTTAAAAAATAAAAAAAGTTAAAAAAAAGTATAAATAAAATGAGGGGAAGGGCCCAAAAAGTTAGGGGGAGGGGGCCCATTGGACGTTGGGGATAGGGGACCTTTAGAAGTTGAGGTCCTTGGTGGTTAGGGTCATTGATGGTTACGATCCTTGATGCTTCAAACCTATAATCATCTCACTAGTTGATTTCTAAGGATTTCGAAAGATTTTTCTGAATTTCTTTATTAAAATTCCTTTCTTGGCATTTACATCTCTATTAGTATCAACTTTTTAGTATACTATAATGTTAGAGCATATTTTATATTGACAACACTGTTCAAACGGTACTTGTGTATTATACAGAACACATCCGAGAAGTAAAGTTAGGTCAAGTCACAAGGTCATCTTGTCGTCGTTCATTGTTACCGTAGATTGATGCCTAGGATGTTATTCCGAATTTATAATAAATTGCCTATGAGTTAGCAACCCCTTCGGGCTTACCTTATCTGGTTCGCAGTTTAACCCTTTTTTACCACCTTCTTACAATCCAATTAAAAATGTGATCAAGCTGTGTTTCACTCCTATTATTCAATCACCAATTAAGATAATTCAATGTAGAGTTACCATTATGGAATACCTTTTCGTAAATTGAGTTATTTTTGGCAAAGGGTACAACTTCTTGGTATCTAATAGCATATACCATCATTAAACCATCTATTTAATGCTAATAGCCGAAAGCTTGGCTGTTAACCATTTTACAGAAATAACAATAAACCTTTGAATACACTGAAAATCACTCCTTATATTTGGATCCAATTACTATACTAATCAAGTTAGCACGCAATATGAGGATCTCTAATTTTGGATATTGAACCTAGAAAATTATTTCTGACAAGTCTTGTACCGTCTGCAGTAATAGCCCGTGGTAAGGCATGCACAAGTGAAACTGCACACATATGCATGCCTCAGGTTTGTAGAATTAGTATTTTATACATGAATATATTGAGCACTGTTAGTAGAAACATCTCAGATTGGCCCAGAAAATAGGTGTTGCCTCAGAAACCCGTCTGGTAAGGCATGTATCGTTCGTAGTAATAGCCCGGGGTAAGACATATTACGCAATCAATTGTGAAACCAGCAAATAGGTTACTACTCCTCTATCTACAAATCAAAAGTTACGAGCCTGAGAAAATTTGCCTTATTTTCAAAGATAGGGAAACACCCTCGAAAAGTCATAGAATCTTAATGAAAATCTCACCATCAGATTAAGTGAATCAGAGAACCTTACTGTAGAGGTTTCAAGCTCCTATCTAAAAAAATGTGGAATTTTGTATTTTTTACTAGAAGAAGATCTTGGATGCGTGTTTATTTGTTTTTTTTTTTAACCAGGGATGATTGTATCGACCCAGTGGCCCTAAAATGTTACAAGAGGGCTCATTGGAACGGAAATTAAAAGTTCTAATGCTTTTTCTTATTAAAAAAAAACAAAAATATTTAAGAATAGAATCACTTTTAACAAGAAAACTGCATTTTTGATGTCTTTTCATACTGAGACCTTTTCAAAGATATTCGATTTATTAAGCAATCAAACAGTTCGTGGTAACGACCTGTATAGTAAGAGCGACTCGTCTCAACAGTAACCAAAACTCTAAAATACGGAATCTTGATACCAATAGATACATCAAAAGAATATTTCATTTAGCGCTTGTTTTGCGTCCGCTGGATATTCGAATTTACCTGATTTTTTCAAAAGGTTTGTCAAAGGTTGCACTATTGTTGCATAATTTTTAATATATCGTCTGAAATAGCTTAACAAACCACAAACTGATCTGCAGCTTTTTTGATCTTTAGGAGGCTGTAAATTTTCTATGACTGTACATTTTTCTGGATTTGGTGAAATAGTACCTTGGTTTATCAGGTGTCCAAGAAAATCTAATTTTGGTACTACAATTTTTAACTTTTCTGGTTTTAATTTTAAGCCTGCTTTTTCAAACTTTTCCAGTATTTTTCTAAGTCCGACCAAGTGGTCTTCCAGGTTTTCATTAAACAAAATTACATCATCTAAATAAGCCAAGGTATCTTTTTTCCTTCATGGTTCGTTATCTTTTAACACCAAATTCATTATTCGACTAAAACAATTGGGACAAAATGATAAGCCGAAAGGCATACATTCAAATGTGGACGTTTTTCCATCGTCTAAGATTATTGTAGTTTTATGCTTTGTTTCTGCATCTAAAGCGATTTGCCAATATCCTGCTATTAAGTCAAAACTAGTGTGGTATTTTGTACCCCCTAAAGAATTTAAAGTCGTATCAATTCTTGGTAACTTCATCACGTCTTTTACCGTGACGGTATTTAGTGCTCTAAAATCTATACATAATTTCCAGGTGTTATCTTTTTTAATGACTATTACTAGTGGAAAACACCAATCGCTAACACTTTCTTTAATTATTCCCTGATCTTCCATTTCCTTTATTTGGCCTTCTAGCAATGGTTTTAAATGATAAGGTGTTTTATACGGTGACTTTTTGATTGGAGGGCCCTCTGTTGATATCTTGTGCGTGATTAAGTGAGTTAATCCGTAATCCGCTTTGTGTCTTGCAAAAATTCATTTAAAATCCCAAAGAATATTTTTCAACCGAGTTTTCACGTTTTCCGGTAAATGTTTTAAATCAAATTGTTGTAAAAAATCCGTTTTCGACATTCCATACTTTTCTTGTGGTTGCGGTTTTAATGAGGATAATTGTTCGTGGCTAGTGGAATTTACGCTTAATTCTGGACTGTTTAGAGATTTTATTTCTGAATTTGAAATATTTTCCACTGATCCAAGTTCTATTTGGTTCAGTCTTATTCATTATTACTTAGATTTGATAGATTTAAGTATGTTATACCATTTTCAATTTTTATAACTTGATTTTCCACGAAATTCATTGGGTATTCTTTTATGGTGTATCCTCCTATCATGGCATCCATTGTTTTAACCTTTCCTTCTTTTGTATTTAATGTCGCTAGAACTTGAGCTGTCGTTCCCCCTTCTATTTTGATTTTTTATTAGCAATCAAAGGTTGGTTTTCCATAAATAGTTCTAATGCCATGATTATGGCATTGAACTCTGCAGACATTATAGATACATTATTATAAAATCTCTCACCCATTGCAATTTTCAGGTAGGTAAGACTGTAGGTGAGTCTAGTGTATGAAAATCAGATAATTCATTGGTTCCTTCCAATTTTTCTTCTTCGGTGGATTTTACCTTTGGTTTATCATGTTTTAAACCCTTATGTTGTGTTTGATTTTCTTCATCACTAGTATCCAATGAGCATCGAATATTTCCTTTTTTCTCTTGTTTGTTGTGGAGAGTTTGTAGCCAAAGCTGGGCAAGATATTCCTTCCACTCCTTCCAACGTTTGTGTTCATTAAAAAGATAAGAAAATTCACATGCTCTTCTGATATATACTGGTGAAATCGTGTCCTCTACTCCGAAAGCATATGCTCTGTTTTCCACTGTTTTGAAAAAATCGCTTTTTCATTTCATTATGGTGTACTACTTCTTCCTTTTCATTATATTGATGCTTTAGAACATATGTTAAGTTATTTGGTAGAATTTTTATAATCCTGTAGGGCCCATCCCATTTCTGTTTTAACTTTTTTTGTCCCTTCCAGGTTGGTTTTGTGTACCTAAACCAAGTCTCCTAAACAGTAATTTGTCTCATTTTTACTTGTTCTGTCATATTTTTCTTTT
Organism: Artemia sp. Qi Xiang Cuo; assembly: GCF_049724085.1. Classification (NCBI taxonomy): domain Eukaryota; kingdom Metazoa; phylum Arthropoda; class Branchiopoda; order Anostraca; family Artemiidae; genus Artemia; species Artemia sp. Qi Xiang Cuo. Next base: position 156,877 of record NC_142805.1, read on the forward strand.
TGTTCTGTTTTTGCATCTTCCAGATTGTCTTTAACTTGTTCCATAGCTTTTTTCATTCGCATCACCATTTCTTGCTTATTTTGGTCTAGGTTGTAATATATTCTATCATTTTGTATTTCATCTAAACAAATTCTGGGATCTCTTAGATGTTGCCAAAAAATGGCGTTTCTTTTAAGGAACGTGAAAAAGCCGTATTTATTTCAAAGACTACAAATGGTAAATGTTCATTTCAATTTTCATTTTCCTCTCTTGCATGTATTCCCAGTATGTAAGCTAATTCCCTTTGCTTGTGGTCAACCTTTCCATTAGCGGCTGCCATATAAGACGTTGTAAACCATTGTTTCACACCCAGATATTCTGTAATTTCGTCTAATAATTTGGCTCTAAAACATGGCCAATTGTCGCTAAGTAAAACTCTAGGAAAAATTCCGTGTTCAAAAAATAGGCGATTGACCAAAACTTTCGCAATAGTTTTTCTCTTTTCGTCTTTAATTGGAAAAGCGTATAAGTATGAGTTAAAATGGTCAACTACGGTTAGTACACACCTGTTTTATTTCCTGGAAACTGGTAAACTTCCTCCTGTTCCCCAAATGTCTATTGACATTAATTCTCCTACCCCTGAAGGGGTGGGGTAGAGACCTAATTCAGCCCTAGGGGTCCTTGGTGGTGACTTGGTGTTTGGCACACTCTTGGCAGCTTTGTATGAAAGATTTTATTTTTGAGTACATTTTTGGAAAATAAAAACTTCCTTTCAGCCACCCCAAAGTTTTCGCTTCTCCCATTGGACAGCCAATCGTTGCATGTGCCATCTGTAAAATTTCTCCTTCCAGTGATTTTGGAATTACTGGAATAATTTTTAAGTCATTTTTTCTATATTCTTGCGATAGTCTGTGATATCTTACCAAAAGATTTTTACTTTCATCAAGACCAAAACTATCTATGTCCTTTAAAAATGTTTAAAGTGCTCTGGCAGTTCCGTTCCTTTTCATAAAAAGGATTTCATCGCTAAACAAAAATTATCTTTATCTTGATGATTCGAAATATTTTCATTAGATAATATTTCTACCCCTTCCAGTTCGCTCTGAATGGTTGTGATAAACTTTCCTTCAGTATCTGGGTTTCGTGATAAATAGTCTTGTAAAATGTTTGTACGGCCCTTTATATATCTTGGGGTATATGAATATGCTTGAAGGCGTACTATCCCCCGTGTCAGCTGGGCTGAAGTAATTTGCATCGTATGTAGCCAAATTAATGATTTTTGGTCTACGCGTAAAATGAATTTTTTTCCAAGTAAAAATTGTCGAAAATATTCTGTAAAACTACAACTGCTAAACATTCCCTTTCAACTGTCGAATATTTTCTTTCTGCCTCCGACAGTGACCTTCTGGTGTATAGTACTATTGATTTTACTCCTTCAGAATTTATGTTTCTTAATATAGCTCCAATACCGTACCCCGAAGCATCTTTTTGCAAACAGAAGTCTTGCGACAAATCTGGTAGTTTAAGTATTGGTGCCTGTAATAACTGTCTTTTTATTTCATTTAGCGCTTTTTTTGCGTCCGCTGGATATATATATATATATATATATATATATATATATATATATATATATATATATATATATATATATATATATATATATATAAATATATATATATATATATATATATATATATATATATATATATATATATATATATAACATATACATATATATATATATATATATATATATATATATATATATATATATATATATATATATATATATATATATATATAAAAAAAAATATATATATATATATATATATATAATAATAATAATAATAATTTAATTACCCACCATCTACAAAAAGATTATAGTGGAGCACAACAAAAAAGAAAAAAGATAAGAAACTCAAACAAATGCAGGTGAAAAAAAAAAACGTCTCATCAATCTGACTTTGAACACTGAATTGTCCCGAATGGTCGACCAGTGCTTGGATGGCTCCGGAAGTCCATATTTTTCCAGTCGAAAATTCCGGTATCGCTTGGATATATACAGTAAAAACTTTGCATACTTAGAGTAGCACTTTCGGATTTTTTCACAGTCTTTCACTGTCAGAACCTGGGATGCACCGGCAAGGTAGATTACATGTGGCTGGCAAACTGAACGATAAATTGAGGCTAGAGGTTTCCTGGAGTAGCGTCCACGATTCGGCACTATTTCCCCGTAAGTACGTTTAATGGCGGTAGTTGTTTGCTTGACGATGGATTGCCTGGTTTTACCGATCGTTTCTGCAATCATGATACCCAGATATTATAGCTCAGACACTGCAGGGACTAAATGATTGCCAAGGGTCACAGATTCACTTTTACGTATGTTGAAGGTTAAAAACTTGCACTTATCTATATTGATAGAGATTTCGATAGAAAGAAAGTCACTGTGGAGTCGACTCAGGTTATCTTGTAAATCAGCTTTCGATGTACTGAGCAGAAGGACGTCGTCAGCGTATGCAAGGTAAGACATGTCGGTACCGTGAAGTAGAAGGGAGGGCGAGATGCGGTCCAGAATCTTGGAAATCGCATTTTTGAAAATGAGAGGACTAAGAACGCTCCCTTGCCTCACGCTTCTTTTGATTTTGACGGGATCTTATGTTCTATCTTTCCATTTGGTAGAAACTTTTGAATTTTCGTAACGGAATTTCAATGTTTTCACCATACTCACACTTACACCACTCAGCAGTAGAGCATTCATTGCTTGCATTTGGCTGACGCTGTCAAACTCTTTTGAAATATCTATAGTGCACATATAGAGAGGCGACTTGTTTCTCTCTGAGTCCATGAGTACATTAGCAAGAAGGCGATGAGCCTCTGGACAACCGAGACCTTTCTGGAATCCAAGTTGATTATCCCCGAAATCTCCAGTATCCAGCTCGGAGAAGATCACATACTCAAACACTTTGCTCAGGATGCAAGAGACTGTTATGGGTCTGTAAGATTTACAGTCATTGGGATCTTTTCCTTTCTTGGCGATAGAAGTGATGACTCCTTTCAGGAAACTTTTTGGTACAAAACCCCTGGAGATGCACATCTAGAAGATAAGCTGAAGGTGGGAATAGAAACTTTCAGGTAAGTGCTTGAGATATTTTGTTGTGAGACCGTCGCCATCTGTCCCATTTTTACAAACACACACACATATATATATATATATATATATATATATATATATATATATATATATATATATATATATATATATATATATCATAATATTACGGGAAAATATTCTATGAATATATATATATATATATATATATATATATATATATATATATATATATATATATATATATATATATATATATATATATATATATATATATATATATCATAATATTACGGTAAAATATTCTATGAATATATATATATATATATATATATATATATATATATATATATATATATATATATATATATATATATATATATATATATATATATATATATATATATATATATATATATATATATATATATATATATATATATATATATATATATATATATATATATATATATATATATATATATATATATATATATATATATATATATATATATATATATATATACCAATTTTATATTATCTTAATTTGCACTTTGGAGCAATATTAAAGTCTATTCAGGATCTGTTTTGCTCCATGTCAATGATGGCAATATAATGTAATGTCACTGTTTTAATGGTCCACTAACATGCAGTAAAAAAGATTTGCTGGAGAGATGCAATTTAAGCCCATTTGATAATGGTGACTACAAGGTATGTATGATCCTTAAGAACTGTTTTCCAGTGGTTTAGAGTTGACACCACTGCACAACAGCAACTTTAGATAGGTTGTGCAAGATGGTTTGGAATGGCAAGCAGCATCAACCTCCTAGCAACACACTTTTATGAAGAACTCATATCAATATTTAAATTAAATATTGTATATTTAAATATTTAAATTAAATTAAACACCTATATAGTAGTTTATCTCACTGTTCCTAAGCTAATTGTCTCCAAATGCAGACAGAAAAACGATTTTATGCAGAAAGATCAAATAAAACTTCTTGGGTAGGTTGCTATAATATATAAGTACCCCAATTTATAAGGTTTTAAAGATTTATAAATACATTTCTCAAATCCAGGGCAAAACCCATGATATGGCTTAAAATTTGGTAAATTTAGGACAGTTTATATTACTGCACTAAAAATCAGGTGTACATACTACTCAATCATGGGGATAGGCAGCATATTGTCTAGGGGGGGGGGGCAGATATTGTCTTGGGGGGGAGCAGTCGATAGTGTGATGGAGTTTTATCAACTGCTTTTTCCAAACCATCTGCTTTTTCAGCCATATCTAATGTAAATTTGAAGGTCTAGGGGGGGGGGGCCGCGGCCCCCCTCCCAACGCCCATAAATGCAAAGCCCTTTTTTATGATCTTTCAAAATATAAAAATTGCTTTACTCAGGAATACAACTTTAAGGACCCTCAAAGATGATACATTTTTCCTATATTTTAGGTATTGCTTATATACCATTGCTAGCATCTTTCTTGTTTAAACTGGTTTGTGAGGAAATTGAATCAACTGTGATGAAATTGAGAACCAGAAAACACGTTGTAAATATATAATCTGGGCTTTATATTTACCTATGAGGGGGTGGGAGTGAGGGTGAAGTATAGTAGAGCTGCAGTTGAAATGTGTCAACTACAATTATGCTTCACATGCTGAAGTAATAATTGTTGTTTTCAACCCTTTTTCATTGCCACAAATAACCCAAAAAGGTGTCATCTTTGAGGGTCTGTAATGGGCTTTAAATTGAATTTCTAAGTAAAGGGATTATTATATTAGGAAAATGCATAACAAAGACATCAAGTGGTATGTTCATTTTATTTGTAGATCAGTAATATAAACTGTCCCAAATTAACCTAACATTCTATTGAATAAACAGGAATTGTATTTTGAAAAACAAAGGTAATGACAAAGAGATTGAAAACTTAAACACAAGGTGTAATGTTATTTTTCACATCTCATATATGTATATATTGGTCATGTATGCAATCTCCTAAGCCCTAGAAATTCAAAAGGGTAGACATAGTAGCTTGGTGCCACCTTCCCAGGGTATATTTTTGGCCCTGGATCCATTCCTGAAAGTTTTTTTCTTCTAAACCTGACTGCTTGCTTGCTTTCTTCTAAACTTGACTTGGTAGCTTAAGGCTCTGCAGTTGATAGATTTTAGAGCCTAAGAAGTTCTAGCTCTTTTTTAAGAGTCAAATGTGATCAGAGGGCAGCTAGCCCCACGAATGTATCCAAGCAAAACAAAACTTTTCCCTCAAATAGACCCAATCAAAAATTTGAGATAGCTATTTGTATGATCCTTCACACTCAAACTGGTTTCAGGAAACACCATTCCTCAACAGATGCTTTCATATTATTAACAAATGCAATAAATGAATCATTGTCAAAAGAATGTCCTATTGGCAGCTTTGTGGTAACGTGGTTTTGATGGTATTTAAGTGATTGTAGTCGTAGATGCCTTTATTTATCCCTTTATAGGGGAGGTAAACTCTTTACCTAAGGTAAACTTTGGTAGCGTGCCTTAGGCTGTGACCGAACTAATGAGGCGTACCAGCTGGGTATGTTCGAGGGGCTGAAGGTAGATTGTAGATAGTTTGTCTATAATACAATACTTTTATTCAATCAACTTATAATAATAACAGATATATATTTTCTACTGGGCCTGGCTGTCCCAAGTAGACCACAAGTCTCGGAAAAATACAATAATATATAATAGGATGCATAGAAACTTACAATGATCCGACAAGATTCCAAGGTATTTCTAAAAACAACGAACCAGAGGTCAGTCCGGCATAAAATTAGTATCAGTCTACCCCTTCCCATAAAATGTATCTTTTATACATTTTTATCAACCACACCTTCCTTTAACCAACCGACGCAATAGCTAGGAAGTGGTGATTTCTCGATTTCCCGTTAAGCAAAACTTGGCAGGATATATTCCTTATCTTAATAAAAAGTGTTATTTCTAAACTTTGTATTTGCGTCTTAATATATTTTTAATAAATTCAAAATTAACTAAATTAGAAAGCTTATGTTTCTGGTCCAATATAGGCCATGTTCTTTTTTGTCGAAGGATTTCAATTTGAAATTCATCCTTGTTTCTCTTTTTCTCTGTTTCTAGGACTGGAAAATACTCTTTTTACCCTTCTTCATATGCATCTTCTGTTTTAACTTGACCCCAAGCGGCTTAAGTATTACATTATTGGTTTTGCTTAAATTAGATTTCAAGTTATATTAGAAAAGTTTATGAATTATTTGAGTTTAAATTTAATTCCCATTAATAATTTAATTTATCTGTGTGATGTGGTTGATATACCGTTTATTTTTCGTTTTAGAAATGCCTTGGATAAATTACACATAACGTTTTTGGTTTTTAAATTTTCACATATTTTTTCCAGCACAAAGCATTTTCTGATATTTCAGTAACATAAGCCACTTGGGCTATGTAACACATTCTCTAGGCCTAAATTAAGTTCTGATTTTGTCTCACTTTCTGATGGACTAGCAGTGATGTCTGTAATACTGCTATAGTTTCCAAAATATCAGTTGATCAGCTATGGTTTGGTTTCTGATGGTATGAGATGTTAGTATCAGGATATATTGGAAGTGGCTTCAATATTTGTTACTTTCCAAAAATGTGTCAAAAAATGATTGAAAAAAAAATGGACCCGAAAGGATGCTACGAAAAATTTGATTTCCAAAAAAAGCTAAGGCTGTATGTAAAACAAATATTCATATTAGAATACATATAAAGCTTAACATTTTACGTATATAGTAAAAAGAAACACTCAATTTTGTAAAGTTTAATTACTTTTATTTTCTTTTCTCTCTTTTCATTACTCTAAAAATAATATCTCGCTTAAATCGAAACGTTATGTTTCTTGCTGGATTATTCTTTTCAAACTTAATACTTAACAAATTGTTTCACAATAAAAATATTTATATGTTGAGTCCAAGTCAAACATTAATAGTATTAAATCACTATTTAAAACTTAAAGTAAATAAAAACATAGTGTATACATATAAGCATTGTGTAATAACTGACACAAGTATTTTTTAAGTCCCAAAATCAGATATGTTATTTAACTTCTGGTTAAGACTTAAAGCATTTAAAATAAAATATAACACACGGTATAGACTAGCATTGGAATTAATTCCAATTAGTGTTTTGTGAATTGCTTATGAAGTAATAATGTAGTATACTTCTTGAATGATATAAAAATTCAAAACACAAATACTCAACATATTAATTCATATTTACATGGATCGGTTATATATATATATATATACACACACACACACACACACACACACACACACACACACACACACACACACACACACACACACACACACACACACACACACACATATATATATATATATAGTAGTAGTAGTAGTAGTAGTAGTAGTAGTAGTATATATATATATATATATATATATATATATATATATATATATATATATATATATATATATATATATATATATATATATATATATATATATATATATATATATATATATATATATATATATATATATATATATATATATATATATATATATATATATATATATATATATTAACAGAAGTTATGTTGATACATAACTTAATTGTTAAAAACAAATAATAATTATGTACTCTAATAATTTATTTAATCACTGCAATATTTATTCTTTGTACAACTTTTAAATAAGCCCGTCAAAACTTCTATCTGATAAGTCTTAACTGCAATTTAAAATAAAAAAAATCTTCCCTAACTAATAGATTTGTACACTATAATTGAGAATTGGGATTAGCCTCTATATAAGGTCTTGGCAATAGTTCATATAACATGATTTTGCTATTAAAATTTACATATTTACAATTGTTTTATATGATAACAATTCCACATTTACAAAGAGTTTTCAAAATACATTTATAACTGTATATATTTTCCCAATTACATTAATACAACTATATAACTTTTCCGTATACGACTAAATACATTTTCTTATCTTTGTTTTACAACTTTGGTTCTATTTCGAACCCCTTGTGTCATTAACTGCCATTAGCTTACTATATGCCTGTTTGTTTATTCAAACTTTTGAGCTTTTTTAAATCTTCTCGAATTTTTTTTTGGTACATGAGATGGCTTTATAACGTTTTCTTCGTAAGCTCTGTTTTTTCAGCTTTAATATCCTTTTTAGATGAAGCTCTATTTACAGCTTAGATCTGACAAGTTAAATATGCTTACTGTTCACCTTTTACCTGTTATCCTTTATCCATTGACTCATGTCTGCACTCTGAAGATTTGCTTACCAGCGCTGCCTTCTGGTAGCTCCCTATAATGTTTCCAGGTCCTCTTGTCATCAGCTACAGCTAAAAGGACTATTATGAGCCTCCACACACAATAATTAATTATTTATATTATTGCCACAGTTTGTTTTTGTGGCCACAGTTTCCTCTTGGGCTTTTCTTTTATTAGAAAAGTGGCCCTTCTGCTGAAAAAACACCTTGCCTTCATTGGTCACAGTCATTTATCTTTAGACATACAAGTGACAATGATTATTTTCACTTTAACTTCTCAACTTTTAGAGGTCTTGTCTTAAGTTTCGACTTCAACTTAGGTCCTTGAGGCTATTATGTGCCTTACTTTTAATTTTCTATGCCATGATAGTAATTCTTTTCGAAAACGACTCCGACATAAAAGAGCAAAATTTTTTTCCTGTCTACTTGGAGGATTTCTCCAATATTTCTATTAACCTCAGCCAGAGTTAACCACTGTAACGGTGGCTCCGTAAAATTAATGCTACTTATTTTGTACCTATTTAGTACAATCTTCATACTAGTCTCGTTCGGTCAATTCAATATGTGCGTATAACAGAGTTTAACTGACACCATTCAGTTTCTTCTCCTTTAATTTTGTCTGGCTATATTTTCAACTTGAACCCTTCTCTTTTTTTATTCTTTATTTCAATGAAGCTTAAGGTTTTTTTTTCAAGTCTTTTTCCACTTTTTCAGTAAAATAGGTGTTTTTTTAAAGCCTATATTTATATTTTTCATGTTTTTTCCAATAAAATTGACAAGTATTTTTGCTTATTGCCCTTATATGGTAAAATTCATTATCTCCTTATTTTTAAGAGGTGGGGGGGGGGGTTCTAATTTTTGCAACCTGTATTTTTTTTGACATTATTCAAATTTTTCTGTCCAAAAGTGTTTGTATTCGAAAAGTACTGTATTTTTTTCAGCTGATTCTTAGAACATTTTAATTAAATTTTGCCCCGTATTTGTTAGTTTTGATTTCTTTATAAAAATGTACGCTTTTACGATATCCTTATTACCGAAAATTTGTATGGTTATCATCACAAACTCTTACTCTATGTCATATCGCAATATCATATGGTACTTTACAAAAAAATAATGCATAGTCTGTGCCAAATTTTGTTTAGTGATAGGGGTTATCAGTGCCCCTGCGGTTTCCCTATAATCTTTTATATTACTCGCGTCTGGTATTTATCCTTAGTTTAATTTTTTCCTTAGTTTTATATAGTCATTGGGTGCAATTTGTCCCTTCCGTGATATATTGACTATTACCATGTTCTAAAGGTTTATGGATTTAGTGCTCTGGTAAATATACTACATCCTATTTTTTTTTAGGACGTAGGACCTTACCAGAACACTCAGCTGACACCTTCTTCAAAATTTGAATTTTATTTCTGATCTATATTTGGTTAGCTTGGTGGATCCCCCCAATGACCAGACGTTTAGCATTTTTTCAAATGCCAATGGTCCTGTCATTTGGTGTATTTCACCTGCAATTTCCTCGCCCTGTTTATTACTGTTAATGGTGTGTCGTGAATTTATTTAATTTGTGAAATTATTTATACCTGAGAAAAACTTTGTTTTCTGCTGTGTTATACTTTTTAAATTGTGACTCATTTGTCTACGGCTTCTTATTTATAAATACTGTCCTTATTTGGTAAGTATTCATTTGTTATCTTCTAGTATTTATAACAAGATTACAGCTAGCTTATACATGTCACAACTTAATGTAAACTCTTGCGGTTTTTCCCATTATATAATTTTAAATTTTTTGAAAAACAATTTTTGTTCAAATTCGACTGAAAGTGTCGGCTCAGAGAGTCAAAGGTTAGTAGATGCTTCGCATTTAATTAACAACGAGAGACCAGCAGCAATTGAGCTCACTCCAAATTTGCTAGCTTCCAATGACCCTATCTCAGTAGACTACCCTCCTTCGTTTTTTTTTAAATTATCCCCCAAAATATTTTTTCAATATACATATCAAAAGAATTGCTTTTTAATACTGATTCTAAAGATGTATAATCCAATTAATTTCACTACACCCATTTAAAACTTACGTGGCCTTACTTAATTTCTTTTATGTAATGTAATTCTTTTTAACAAGTCTGGTCGGTACACCATTCGCGAAGTTTTATTTCGTCCCGGAGACAAAATTTTTGCAGGAAGCTATGATGTGACTTTAGATCGGAGCTTATTTCTTTTCTGGGAACTTACGAGTATTTAGGCTAAAAAAAAATTTTTAATTTCTTTTCTACGTGACGGTTGTAATTTTTACTGGCGATTTATATATGAAGGAAAACTCTTATGTTACTTATTTACCGATTAAAATAAGGAAAATATAGATATTTCCTTAGCGGCTCTTTACTCGTTTAATTTTTTTTTTTCGTTATAATTATTCTAATCAAATATTAATTGGCTGGGGGCTACGCTTGTTCTGCTTTTCTCCGTTTCCTGGTCCAAATTTTTGGACTCCAAATTTTTGATTTGCTTCTTTATAATATTTGCAAGTTTTCCGTGGTCTCTATAGTGTGGTTTACAAGGCTCTGAATCCGAGCGCGGTTTTGTTGCCTCGTCAAATATCTTTAATCTTTCTTTCTCCTGATGTTTGGCCTTTTTCATATGTGACTTAGCTACTTGTGCTGTTGACGAAGGAACTTGTTGCTGTCCTTCTGTTTTTTTTAATTTTCTCCATAATTTCTCTCTTAAGGGGGGTTTTCATAACGATGGCCCAGGTTTAGTGATATCGGTTTCTGTAGAAGAATTATCGGTGTCACATTCTGTTAGCTTGCGTATGGTAGATGGTGTTTGTTCCAAAAGCCATTTTTGCATTAAGACTGTAGGTGAGTCTAATGTATGAAAATCAGATAATTCATTGGTTCCTTCCAATTTTTCTTCTTCGGTGGATTTTACCTTTGGTTTATCATGTTTTAAACCCTTATGTTGTGTTTGATTTTCTTCATCACTAGTATCCAATGAGCATCGAATATTTCCTTTTTCTTCTTGTTTGCTGTGGAGAGTTTGTAGCCAAGATTGGGCTAAATACTCCTTCCACTCCTCCCAACCTTTGTGGTCATTAAAAAGGTCATAAAATTCATATGGTCTTCTGATATATACTGATGAAATCGTGTCCTCTACTTCTTCTTCTGAAAGTATAGGCTCTGTTTTCCACTGTTTAGAAAATATCCCTTTTTCATTCAATTATGGTGTACTACTTCTTCCTTTTCCTTATATTGATGCTTTAGAACATATGTTAAGTTACTTGGTAGAATTTTTATAATCCTGTAGGGACCATCCCATTTCGGTTTTAACTTTTTTTTTCCCTTCCAGGTTGGTTTTGTGTACCTAAACCAAGTCTCCTAAACAGTAATTTGTCTTATTTTTGCTTGTTCGGTCATAATTTTCTTTTTGTTCTGTTTTCGCATCTTCCAGATTGTCTTTAACTTGTTCCATAGCTTTTTTAATTCGAATCACCATCTCTTGATTTTAATGGTATAGGTTATAATATATTGTATCATTTTGTATTTCATCGTTGCAAATTTGGGGATCTCTTATAAATTGTAATAAAACGACGTTTCTTTCAAGAAACGTTAAAAAGCCATACTTATTGCAAAGACTACAAATGGTAAATGTTCATTCCAATTTTCATTTTCCTCTCTTGCATGTATTCCAGTATGTAAGCTAATTCCCTTTGCTTGTGTTCAGCCTTTCCATTAGCGGCTGCCATATAAGACGATGTAAACCATTGTTTCACACCCAGATATTCTGTAATTTCGTCTAATAATTTGGCTCTAAAACATGGCCAATTGTCTCTAAGTAAAACTCTAGGAAAAATTCCGTGTTCAAAAAATAGGCGATTGACCAAAACTTTCGCAATAGTTTTTCTCTTTTCGTCTTTAATTGGAAAAACGTATAAGTATGAGTTAAAATGTTCAACTACGGTTAGTACACACCTGTTTCCTTTCCTGGAAACTGGTAAACTTCATCATGTTCCCCAAATATCTATTGACATTAATTCTCCTACCCCTGAAGGGGTGGGATAGAGACCTAATTCAGCCCTAGGAGTCTTTGGTGGTGACTTGGTGTTTGGCACACTCTTGGCAGCTTTGTATGAAAGATTTTATTTTTGAGTACATTTTTGGAAAATAAAAACTTCCTTTCAGCCTCCCAATAGTTTTCGCTTCTGCCATGTGACAGCCAATCGTTGCGTGTACCATCTGTAAAATTTCTCCTTCCAGAGATTTTGGAATTACTGGAATAATTTTTAAGTCGTTTTTTCTATATTCTTGCGATGGTCTGTGATATCTTACCAAAATATTTTTACTTTCATCAAGACCAAAATTATCTAAGTCCTTTAAAAATGTTTAAAGTGCTCTGGCAGTTCCGTTCCTTTTCATAAAAAGGATTTCATCGCTAAACAAAAATTATCTTTATCTTGATGATTCGAAATATTTTTATTAGATAATATTTCTACCCCTTCCAGTTCGCTCTGAATGGTTGTGATAAAATTTCCTTCAGTATCGGGGTTTCGTGATAAATAGTCTGGTAAAATGTTTGTACGGCCCTTTATATATCATGGGGTATATGAATATGCTTGAAGGCGTAGTAACCCCCGCGTCAGCTGGGCTGAAGTAATTTGCATCGTATGTAGCCAAATTAATAATTTTTGGTCTACGCGTAAAATTAATTTTTTTCCGAGTAAAAATTGTCGAAAATATTCTGTAAAACTACAACTGCTAAACTTTCCCTTTCAACTGTCGAATATTTTCTTTCTGCCTCCGACAGTGACCTGCTGGCGTATTGGACTATTGATTCTACTCCTTCCAATTTTATTATTAATAATATGGCCCCAATTCCGTACCCCGAAGCATCTGTTTGCAAGCAGAAGTATTGTGACAAATCTGGTAGTTTAAGTATTGGCGCCAGTAATAACTGCCTTTTTATTTCATTTAGTGCTTGTTTTGCGTCCGCTGGACATTCGAATCTACCTGTTTTTTTTAAAAGATTTGTCAAAAGTTGTGCTATTGTTGCATAATTTTCAATATATCTTCTGAAATAGCTTAACCAACCACAAACTGATCTGCAACTTTTTTCATCTTTAGGAGGCTGTAAATTTTCTATGACTGTACATTTTTCTGGATTTGGTGAAATAGTACCTTGGTTTATCAGGTGTCCAAGAAAAACTAATTTTGGCACTACTATTTTTAACTTTTCTGGTTTTAATTTTAAGCCTGCTTTTTCAAACTTTTCCAGTATTTTTCTAAGTCTGACCAAGAGGTTTTCCAGCTTTTCATTAAACAGAATTACATCATCTAAATAAGCCAAGGTATCTTTTTTACTTCGGTTCGTTATCTTTTAACACCAAATTCATTAGTCGACTGAAACAATTTGGACTAAATGATAAGCCGAAAGGCATACATTCAAATGTGAACGTTTTTCCATCGTCTAAGATTATTGTAGTTTTATGCTTTGTTTCTGCATCTAAAGCGATTTGCCAATATCCTGCTATTAAGTCAAAACTAGTGTAGTATTTTGTACCTCCTAAAGAATTTAAAGTCGTATCAATTCTTGGTAACTTCATCACGTCTTTTACCGTGACGGCATTTAGCGCATTAAAAACTATACATAATCTCCAAGTGTTATCCTTTTTTCTGACTATAACTAGTGAAAAACACCCATGACTAAGACTTTCTTTAATTATTCCCTGCTTTTTCATTTCCTTTATTTGGCTGTCCAGCCATGGTTTTAAATGATAAGGTGTTTTATACGGTGACTTTTTGATTGGAGGGCCCTCTGTTGATATCTTGTGCGTGATTAAGTGAGTTAATCCGTAATCCGCTTTGTGTCTTGCAAAAATTCATTTAAAATCCCAAAGAATATTTTTTGCCCGGGTTCTTACGATTTCCGGTAAATTTTCTGATTCAAGTTGTGGCAAAAAATCCGTTTTCTACAGCCGATAATCTTTTCACGGGTTCAATTTTGATGAGTGTATCTTTTTATGGTAGCTGGCGCTGATTTCTAGTTCTAGACTTTTTAGAGATTTTATTTCCTAATTTGAAATACTTTCCACTGGCACAATTTCTATCTGGTTCAGTCTTACTTCATTATTACTTAGATTTGATAGATTTAAGTATGTTATACCATTTTCAATTTTTATAACTTGATTTTCCACGAAAATTATGGGGTATTTTTTTATGGTGTATCCTCCTATCATGGCATCCATTGTTTTAACCTTTCCTTCTTTTGTATTTAATGTCGCTAGAACTTGAGCTGTCATTCCCCCTTCTATTGTGATTTTTTATTAGCAATCAAAGGTTGGTTTTCCATAAATAGTTCTAATGCCATGATTATGGCATTTAACTCTGCAGACATTATAGATACATTATTATAAAATCTCTCACCCATTGCAATTTTCAGGTAGGTAAGACTGTAGGTGAGTCTAGTGTATGAAAATCAGATAATTCATTGGTTCCTTCCAATTTTTCTTCTTCGTTGAATTTTACCTTTGGTTTAACATGTTTTAAACCCTTATGTTGTATTTTATTTTCTTCGTCGCTAGTATCCGATGAGCATCGAATATTTCCCTTTTCCTCTTATTTGTTGTGGAGACTTTGTAGCCGTAACTGGGCAAAATACTCCTTCCACTCCTTCCAACTTTTGTGTTTATTAAAAAGGTCAGAAAATTCACCTGGTCTTCTGATATATACTGGTGAAATCGTGTCCTCTACTTCTTCTTCTGAAAGTATAGGCTCTGTTTTCCACTGTTTTGAAAAATATCCCTTTTTCATTCCATTATGGTGTACTACTTCTTCCTTTTCATTATATTGATGCTTTAGAACATATGTTAAGTTATTTGGTAGAATTTTTATAATCCTGTAGGGCCCATCCCATTTCGGTTTTAACTTTTTTGTCCCTTCCAGGTTGGTTTTGTGTACCTAAACCAAGTCTCCTAAACAGTAATTTGTCTTATTTTTACTTGTTCGGTCATATTTTTCTTTTTGTTCTGTTTTTGCATCTTCCAGATTGTCTTTAACTTGTTCCATAGCTTTTTTAATTCGCATCACCATTTCTTGCTTTTATTGATCTAGGTTGTAATATATTCTATCATTTTGTATTTCATCTTAACAAATTCTGGGATCTCTTAGATGTTGCAAAAAAATGGCGTTTCTTTTAAGGAACGTGAAAAAGCCGTATTTATTTCAAAGACTACAAATGGTAAATGTTCATTCCAATTTTCATTTTCCTCTCTTGCATGTATTCCCAGTATGTAAGCTAATTCCCTTTGCTTGTGTTCAACCTTTCCATTAGCGGCTGCCATATAAGACGTTGTAAACCATTGTTTCACACCCAGATATTTTGTAATTTCGTCTAATAATTTGGCTCTAAAACATGGCCAATTGTCGCTAAGTAAAACTCTAGGAAAAATTCCGTGTTCAAAAAATAGGCGATTGACCAAAACTTTCGCAATAGTTTTTCTCTTTTCGTCTTTAATTGGAAAAGCGTATAAGTATGAGTTAAAATGGTCAACTACGGTTAGTACACACCTGTTTTCTTTCCTGGAAACTGGTAAACTTCATCATGTTCCCCAAATATCTATTGATATTAATTATCCTACCCCTGAAGGGGTGGGGTAGAGACCTAATTCAGCCCTAGGGGTCTTTCGTGGTGAATTGGTGTTTGGCACACTCTTGGCAGCTTTGTATGAAAGATTTTATTTTTGAGTACATTTTTGGAAAATAAAAACTTCCTTTCAGCCTCCCCAAAGTTTTCGCTTCTCCAATTTGACAGGCAATCGTTGCGTGTACCATCTGTAAAATTTCTCCTTCCAGTTAATTTTGAATTACTGGAATAATTTATAAGTCGGTTTTTCTATATTCTTGTGATGGTCTGTAATATCTTACCAAAAGATTTTTACTTTCATCAAGATCAAAACTATCTAAGTCCTTTAAAAATGTTTAAAGTGCTCTGGCAGTTCCGTTCCTTTTCATAAAAAGGATTTCATCGCTAAACAGAAATTATCTTTATCTTGGTGATTCGAAATATTTTCATTAGATAATATTTCTACCCCTTCCAGTTCGCTCTGAATGGTTGTGATAAAATTTCCTCCAGTATCGAGGTTTCGTGATAAATAGTCTGGTAAAATGTTTGTACGGCCCTTTATATATCTTTGGGTATATGAATATGCTTGAAGGCGTAGTATCCCCCGTGTCAGCTGGGCTGAAGTATTTTGCATCGTATGTAGCCAAATTATTGATTTTTGATCTACGCGTAAAATGAATTTTTTCCCAAGTAAAAATTGTCAAAAATATTCTGTAAAACAACATCTACCAAACAGTCCCTTTTACTGTTAAGTATTTCCTTTCTGCATCTAACAGTGACCTGCTGGCGCATTGGACTGTTAATTCTACTCCTTCCGAATTTATGTTTTATAATATGAATCCAATACCGTACCCCGAAGCATCTGTGTGCAAACAGAAGTCTTGTGACAAATCTGGTAGTTTAAGTATTGGTGCCAGTAATAATTGCCTTTTTATTTCATTTAGTGCTTGTTTTGCGTTCGCTGGACATTCGAATTGACCTGATTTTTTCAAAATGTTTGTCAAAGGTTGCGCTTTTGTTGCTTAATTTTTAATATATCGTTTGAAATAGCTTAACAAACCACAAACTGATCTGCCGCTTTTTTCATCTTTAGGAGGCTGTAGATTTTCTATGAATGTAAATTTTTCTG
Organism: Artemia sp. Qi Xiang Cuo; assembly: GCF_049724085.1. NCBI lineage: Eukaryota > Metazoa > Arthropoda > Branchiopoda > Anostraca > Artemiidae > Artemia > Artemia sp. Qi Xiang Cuo. Next base: position 174,009 of record NC_142805.1, read on the forward strand.
GATTTGGTGAAATAGTACCTTGGTTTATCAGGTGTCCAAGAAAAACTAATTTTGGCACTACTATTCTTAACTTTTCTGGTTTTAATTTTAAGCCTGCTTTTTCAAACTTTTCCAGTATTTTTCTAAGTCCGACCAAGAGGTCTTCCAGGTTTACATTAAACAAAATTACATCATCTAAATAAGCCAAGGTATCTTTTTTCCTTCATGGTTCGTTATCTTTTAACACCAAATTCATTAGTCGACTAAAACAATTGGGACTAAATGATAAGCCGAAAGGCATACATTCAAATGTGAACGTTCTTCCATCGTCTAAGATTATTGTAGTTTTATGCTTTGTTTCTGCATCTAAAGCGATTTGCCAATATCCTGCTATTAAGTCAAAACTAGTGTAGTATTTTGTACCTCCTAAAGAATTTAAAGTCGTATCAATTCTTGGTAACTTCATCACGTCTTTTACCTTAGTGCTCTAAAATCTATACATAATCTCCAGGTGTTATCTTTTTTACTGACTATTACTAGTGGAAAACACCAATCGCTAACACTTTCTTTAATTATTCCCTGATCTTCCATTTCCTTTATTTGGCCTTCTAGCAATGGTTTTAAATGATAAGGTGTTTTATACGGTGACTTTTTGATTGGAGGGCCCTCTGTTGATATCTTGTAAGTGATTAAGATAGTTAATCCGTAATCCGCTTTGTGTCTTGCAAAAATTCATTTAAAATCCCAAAGAATATTTTCCACCCGAGTTTTTACGTTTTCCGGTAAATGTTTCAAATCAATTTGTTGCAAAAATCCGTTTTCGACATTCCATACTTTTCTCGTGGTTGCGGTTTTGATGAGGATAATTGTTCTTAGCTGGTGAAGTATGTGTCTAATTCTTAACTGTTTAGAGATTTTATTTCTGAATGTGAAATCTTTTCCACTGATCCAAGTTCTATTTGGTTCAGTCTTACTTCATTATTACTTAGATTTGATAGTTTTAAGTATGTTATACCATTTTAAATTTATATAACTTGATTTTCCACGAAAATCATGGGGTATTTTTGTATGGTGTATCCTCCTATCATGGCATCCATTGTTTTAACCTTTCCTTCTTTTGCATTTAATGTCGCTAGAACTTGAGCTGTCGTTCCCTCTTCTATTGTGTTTTTTTCGCTTATTTTTAGGTTATAATTCGAATCGTCACTTTCGTTATAGGTTGTTACGCAATTTTGCCTATTAGTTTCATTGGCCTGGTTTATGGTTATTGTATCAGCTATGGGTTCCCATACGATCCCATATTTTCTGATGGCATCTACTCCTAGAATACAAGGAAATGGTAGCTGCTTGCATATTATCACCGTTACGGTTATTTTTTTATCCCCTGATCTAAATTTCAATGGGCATTCTCCCAAAATTGTCATCCCGTGCCCTGTCACTGCTTTCAGGGTATTGTGGCATCTGCTTATGCAATTTTTGACACAAGGGGGAAACCTCTTAAAAACTTCCTCTCGACTTAATGATTTAGATGCACCTGTATCTAGTAAACATGGTAAATTTTGAAAACAATCAATTTTAAAACAACACAAAATCGGTAGACTATTATTATTTGCATTTGTATCACAACATTCTAAACTATATCGGGGTCTTTGTAAGGAAACAACTCTGTCGACCCTTACAGGCTGGTTTCTCCGTTTAAATGCCCGCTGTTTGGCCAAAAGTTTCTGGGGTTATCCCAGTTTTCTTCAGCGTTGCTACTTTGACCCTAGGTATAGTTAACCGTTTGCCTCCTAGGCCTAAATTCAGGAATAGTATTAGGTGTTTGCCAAGCATTATTTGTTCTCTGCCTTCCTAAATTTCTGCCCCCCGCGTTCTGAACTTGTGTCTTGTCTTTTACGTCTGGCCTTCTTTGCATATTCTATGCCAGCAATCTGCTGCATAGGGGTTTGGTTTGCTACAATAATAGCAATAAAATTTTCTCTTACATTGTTTGTTTGTTTCCTGGTTACTTCTAAATATTTTTGATCTGTCATTGTTGGTTCCCCAACTATCTTTCTTTGGTGGGGGAGGGTGCCAATATTTTCTATAATTATTAGCTGTTAATCTCTCAAGTGCGTGGAATCTGTCAGCTATTCTCCTAGACAGCAACCCTCGGCCTCCGTCGCGCCTTTTTGGTTCACGATTTGGCTCCTCAAAGTTCACCTGCTTCTGTCCCCTTTCATATTTTATACTTTCTTGGGCTCCTGTGTTATTTATTGACATCTGATCAAACTTTTTCATAGCCTCATAAATTTTTACCTTTGTTTCGACTAGTATTATAGCCTGCTCTAAATTTTCAGGTCCGTGATAATATTAGTCTTAATAACTTTTTTGGTAACCCTTGGGTAAAAGTATGTAGTTGTACTTTCTGTACTGTTTCGTCATTTCCGCCTTTCTCTAATTGTAAGCACACGGATCTACAAATTTTGTCTGCATATTCCCTGATACTAGTTGAGGTATTGAATGTCACTACCTCTGTTCTTACCCTCTTGGAGATACTCGTCTCTATGAATCTTGTTTTAAAAGATTCAATTAGAGCACTGATGTCCTTGGGCTCTCTTTCCTTAATTGTCTCAAAATGTTTAAGGGCGCTTCCCTTTAATCTGGCTGCAACGCATTGCTCTTTGACCTTATCGTCAAACGCTTCAGTTAGTTCGTCGAAAATTTTAATTTTTCGATAAACTCATCTACATCTGAAAATCCCACGTATTCTGGTATAATTTTTGCAATTTCAAGTACTGTTGATAGGGAAGTCAATTTTTCCTCTGGTATAGCCATTTTATTTCAATCTACTATTTTTGTCTAGCCCTCTCGACCCAGTTTTTCCAACGGCCACCAGTTGTGGTAACGTGGTTTTTATGGTATTAAGTGATGTAGTGGTAGATGCCTTTATTTCTCCCTTTATAGGGAGGTAAACTCTGGCCCTAAGGTAATTAAACTTTGGTAGTGTGCCTTAGGCTATGACCGAACTAATGAGGCGTACCAGCTGGGCATTTTCGAGGGGCTAAAGGTAGATTGTAGAGAGGTTGGCTATAATACAATACTTTTATTCAATTAACTTATAATAATAACGGATATATATTTTCTACTGGGACTGGCTGTCCCAAGTAAACCACAAGTCTCGGAAAACTAAAATAGCATATAATCGGATGCTTAGACACTTACAATGATCCGACAAGATTCCAAGGTATTTCTAAAAGCAACAGACCAGATGTCAGTCCGTCATAAAGTTAGTATCAGTCTATCTTTTCCCATAAAATGTATATTTTATACATTTTTATCAACCACACCTTCCTTTTACCAACCAATGCAAGAGCTAGGAAGTAGTGATTTCTCACGTTTCATTTAAGCAAAACCTGGCTGGATATACTCCTTATATGAATAAAAAATGGAATTTCTAAAATTCGTCTTTGCATCTTAATATATTTTTATTAAATTCATAATTGACTACTGTAAAAAGCTTTACCACAGCTTTCCTAGATTTTGAAGGGGTATATGACAACGTGAATGACCAAATCCTTTTAATTAAACTTGCAAACCTTGGACTACCCCCCAAACTAGCATCTCTTGTAAAATCTTTCATAGAATTGCGAAGTTTCATTGTTTGTGTAGGTTCAGCCTCTTCACCCTAAAAGACAATAACAAAAGGCCTTCTTCAGGAAGCAGTCCTCAGCTGCCTCCTCTTTGCCCTATATCTCTGGGATATGAACCTCCCCCCCACAAATCTACAATATGCTGATGATCTGGTACTATGGTCATCTGGTGACACCTTTGAAATTGCACAGTCAAAGCTGCAAAAGTCACTTTTCCAATTTGAAAAATTTTCTCAACATTCAGATTTACCCATTGCACCCACTAAGTCAAAAATAATCCAATTTTACCCAAAGCAAAATCATGTTAATGCAAGACTAACTCTAAATGGAAGAACTATTCCAGAAGATAATCATATTAAGTACCTAGGTCTCATGATTGACCAAAAATTTAACTTCCACCTCCACATTTCAAACACAATAAAAAAATGTTATAGAAAAACAAGTATACTAAAAAGACTTCTTTCCACACCCTGGGGGTGTAAGGAGAGAACCTTACTCCAATTTTATAAATCACATATAAGACCCCATATTGACTATGGGCTCATCGTCTATGGTGCATATGCAAAGACCCAGATGTAAAAAATTGAAACAATACAAAATGATATAATACGTCTCATATTTGGTCTTAGGAAACCCAAAAGCACCAAGTTTCTGCTTATGGAGAGTGGATTAACAACAATAACGGAGAGATGTAGCCTTCTCTTGATAAAACATCTTACAAAAATTGAATCAAATAGCTCACACACCCTACATAATTGGTAAAGAATTCCAGCCATGTATAGAGGCATTGCAGATGAGTATGCCAATATTCAGAAAAAGTTCCCTGCACCCGCAAAGTCTATTACACCTACTTTCCCCCAATCCCCTCCATGGCATTGGTCAATCCCCATAATAAATACTGATTTCTCAAAGCGGACTAAAGATTTAACCCCCATTGCTTTTGTCCAGAAAAATTTTGCTAAACTTAATAAAATTACTTATAAAAACCATTTCCAAATCTTTGTTGATGGGTCCAAAATGAATGAGAAGGTAGCAAGTGGTGCTTTCATTCCTCACCTGAAAATTGCAATTGGTGAGAGATTGTATAATAATGTATCTATAATGTCTGCAGAGTTAAATGCCATAATCATGGCATTAGAACTACTTATGAAAAACAAACCTCTCATTGCTAATTCAAATAAAAATTATAGTTTATTCCGACTCTTTATCAAGCCTTGAGTTGCTGTCTTCAGCTCCTCAGTATAAGTTGGATATTGACACTTATCATTGTCTTAGTATTATAGATAATCTTGCTTCAAGTGGCATAAGAACTTATCCTCAGTATATTCCTAGCCACTCTGGTATAAGTGGTAATCATCAGGTTGATGAAATAGCAAAAAATGCTATAAATATTGACCAACCAAGTGGTAGACCAATCCCCATTAGACATTTCTACCACTTGAGACTATCAGATATTATGTTTAATAAAAATAATCCTAATCTTTTCCCCTTTCCCAACAAGTATTTTTCTAAGATTTATCATAGAATTTATTCTAGAACAAATGGTCTAAATTTTCTTGCATTCTCGTACCAGTTTCCTAATTCAAGTGGTTCAGTTCCCCTGTCCCCTTTTTGTAGGTATTGTAATATGAATATTGAAACAATTGACCACTGCCTATTCGAATGTCATATGCTAAAGTCTGCACAGCATAAATTGCTTTGTAAACTGTTAAAGTGCTTCAAACACCACAAAATTTCACTATCAGCCAAGAGCCTAGCCAACTATACCTGCACACAGAGCATAGAAATCGACATCTATCATCTTATATTTGAACTCCTTGAGTCAAAAGATCTACTGAAAGATATCGGAGAATATCTAATAAATAAGAGTCAACCGAGCCAGTAGCTCTGTAGCCCACAGAGTGAAGCAAAAGGAAAAGGGCTAAATAATATCTACTGAAAAGCCCACCTGCTGTGAAATAGAAGAACAAGCTATTTTGATTAAAATAGGCCATAGATAATATAACAGACACTATGGTGGTTTACACCCCATGCCCCCCCCCCCAAAAGTAAAATCATGGGAGCTGACTCCTGGTCCTCCCTCCATGGCCCTATCCCCCCCCCCCGAAAAAAAAGATATGATATTTTATTCCAAAAATCATGGGAGCTGACCATTGGCCCTCCCTCCTTGGCTAAATCCCCCCACCCAAAAAACTTTTATCTGATCTCCCCCCTCCCAATCACCCCCTAGCATCAAACTGATAACCTCCTGCTAGCAATGCATGTGTGTGTGGTCCCTGTTGGTCCATATACTGCTTGTATGTGGTTAACATTTATACAAGTTTTTGTTTGATTCATTGTCACATAGTCTTTATGGTCATTAATTAAAAAAAACTTTCCAAAAAACAAGTTTTTCAAAGAAAAGTAAAGGCCATTTTAAATTTAAGCTCAGAAGATAAAAATACCTGTTAAAATTCAAACTCAACACGACCAGAAATGACTATTAAAGAATAAATGAAACCCAAAACGAACAGAAATTAAATAAACAATCGTAGCAAAAAACATACATCAAGCAATAATATAAATGAATAAATAGATCTTAAAGCAAGTAATGCCTAGATTGAATATGAAAATCAAACATAAAACGAAATAAAAAGCTTGCTATTAAAGTATAAATGAAACTTAAAACAAACAGAAATTAAATAAACAATCAATACGAACAAACATACAATATATATTAATGTAAATGAATAAATAAATCTTAAAAAAAGTGAAACTTACATTGAATATGCAAATCAAGTTTGAATCAAATAAAAATGGCTACAAAAAAGAGTTTGGGTATTGCCTCACTGCAGAAGCCTAAAACCTACTGCGTCATTGGCGCCTTACTGAAAACTATTTGAGTCTTGAATAGTCGTGGAAAGTATAAACAAAATCAAATTGAATATTAGATATATAATGATATTAATTGTTGAAAGATCCATCAGTTCAAGATTTTTTTTCACTGTAATTTTTATTTTCATTTTCAATGCAGTAAGAACTAGAAAAGAATAAATTTGTAATATACAAGTAATTTGTTTTCAGTGAAGCGCCAATGATGCAGAAGGCTTTAGGGTTTTACAGTTTAAGAAGGGGGCAGTATCCGAATTTTGTTTGTAGTGAAACTATATTTGTCTTGACCAATCTTGGAATAAACTAATAAATTAAACTGAATATTTTATGTATAAAATATTAATTGCTGAAAGCTCATCAGTTCAAAATTTTACTGTAATTTTAATATTTATCTTCAATATTAAGTACAAAAGAAAACATTTGCAATATAATTCGTTTTCAGTAAAGCGCTAATGACGCAGTAGGTTTTAGGCTTCTGCAGTGAGGCGATACCCAAACTCTTGTTTGTAGCTATTTTTATTTGATTCAAACTTGATTTGCATATTCAATTTAAGTTTCACTTTTTTTAAGATTTATTTATTCATTTACATTAATATATATTGTATGTTTAAACTATTGTATAAACATTGAAATCCTGGTACGAAAATTCAATAGTTTCTGCCAAATGGAAAGATAGAACATCAGTAGAGATGGGGGTACCAGTCGTGACAGCACACCAAATATGGGCATAGAATACTGACAGTACACCATATATGGGCATGGAATCCCTAGGGAGAATGATTGCGTAATCGCTCAATGACCTCTTTTTCCAAGGTCGATTTATTTGATGTTTCTATGTGTAATAACTCCGGAACGAAGGTTGCACATGCGCATTGAATTCTAACGGGAACAATGTTATTGATCTAGGAGTCGAGGGGGAAGTGAATTTCCGAGAACTTGATTGCATAATCGATCGTGAA